>NW_026521091.1:931327-1048827 GCF_001660625.3 Ictalurus punctatus
CTTTATACTTTGAAAACTTCATGTAGTAACATAAATAAGTGTAATAATGTGGAATACAATGTGTGTATGGGAGCTTGCCGGCGTTGTTGATAGAAAGGAGGGGTGTATGTGTGTGTTCCTGTCTGTTCTTATCTGTGCGTCTGTGTGGAAGTAGGGAGGAAGGAAAAAAAAAAAAGAGGAAAAATAAATAAAATAATGCAAGGGAATGAGAATAATAAAATGAGAATAATAATATACTGTTTTTGCGAAAGCTGCCACAAGGCCTGCACGGATGAGGTCCCCAACTCAGGACGGGGAAAGCAGCCGGCTGCGGCATCCACAGGGACACAATGGAGCCCGCGTGAAAGAGATACAAAACGATGCAGGAGTAAGTGAAATTTTGACCTGGTTAAAACGGGGGGCTCAAAATGACGGTACGGGGATATGGCGCAGTGTAGAAGGGTTGTGTATAGCCCCAGTCAGCCTCCTCCCACGCTTGATCAAAGAAGCCCATGGCGTGGATCATGTCAATAAGGCCGAAATGATCCGGAAAATCTGTCAGGAGTGGTGGTCCCCTCAGCTGGCCTCACAGGTGGACCAAGTGTTGAACGCATGTGCTGTGTGCATCACCCACAACGTGCGAAAGAACCTTACCACCTCCTTAGGACATATTCCCCCGCCGACGGGACCGTTTCGGCATCTAATGATGAGTCATATAGACATGGGAGCGGACTTCCAGGTAGATGGGAAACGCTACTTCTGGTAATAGTGGACCGCATCAGCCGGTGGGTGGAGGCGACTGCTACTTCTGAGGAGGATGTGGAGTCCGCCGCTAAATTTTTATGTTGTGAGGTCATACCTCGATTCGGTATCCCTGATTTTTTGAGTTCAGACAATGGCATCCACTTCGTAAATAACGTCCTCAAGAATGTTGCATCGGCCTTGAAGATTGATCATAAGCTAGGATGTGTATATCATCCTGAGTCCCAAAGCACGATGGATCAAGGGTACCGCACCCTAACTAATAAATTGGCAAAAATATGCGATGACTCACACCTAAACTGGGTCCAAGCCTTACCACTGGCATTGATGAAGATACGATCACAGACCAATCGTATGACGCACTTGACTCCTCATGAAATGCTCACTGGGCGCCCAATGCCTATGGCATACACCGAAGGTCCATACACAGAGCCGTCTGTGGCCCAATTGGAGGGCGAAATGCAGGATTATATGCAAATCCTCACTCAAATCCACAGATAGTTATATTCACAGGTTAGAAAAGCAATCCATGGTGGGGACGGGGTACGGGAGGATGTACGTTTAGTGGCACCCGGGGATAGAGTACACATTTGTAATTTTAAGAGGAAGAGCCCCCTCGGGGCACGTCGGGAAGGACCCTTCACTGTGGTCGCTGCAACAGCCTCGGCTGTGAGAGTTGAAGGGAGAGATCATTGGTATCACTTGAACCAGTGCGTCCGTGCCGGAGCAGGTACGGGACGGCGAGGACCAACAACCCCAGGCCCTGCCACTACAGGGCAGCCCATGGAGACGGAGGTGTTAACCGACAGGGACAGCGACTCGGATACATCATTTATGGGTCCAGCCTACGGCACTCGAGCCCAGGCTAAGCAACGGGCTATGGAAGTGCTGGATAGACCGGCCCAGTCGGATGCCGGTAGCCCAACCAGCTCTTCGCTCCTCTCCTCTCCATACGATGATATTGACCCTGTTACCTCGCCCCGAGCTGAAGCGGGAGTCGTAGCTGCCGTCCCGCTAGTAACCCCACCAGAGGAGGAATTGTTATCAACACTCGCCACTCTCTGGCAATCTGATAACCTTGACGACCCCGCCATGCCTATGAGCACTATTGATTTGGATATGCTGCAGGCCCTTGAGGTACAGTTAAGCATACCTCCTGAGCTCCGGTCTCCTCAGGGATCTTTACACACTCCCCTACCATCGGGTCGAGAGAACACTGGTTCAGCAGAGTAGCTAGGGTTAGCGTGCCTTATATCACAGGGCTAAGAGTGTTCTTGTTCTGACCAGATGGTGATGTTCAGAAGGACATACCTTCATTGTATAATTTACTGATCATACCCCTGACTGCATACAGTCCTATATATAGATTATGACTGGTCAACAGCTTGCGTGCTCCATAGCCTTCCTTTAACTGTAGTTGAAATTCGGTATGATTCCCTGGCTCAATATATATATATATATATATATATATATATATATATATATATATATATATATATATATATATATATATATATATATATACGTAAATATATTCCTGTAAAACTTAAAATCAATCCGTATGTCTTGATGTTGTCAGTTCGGAGAGAACTTTAATAATAGTTTGTGGTGTGCATTGTGCCACATAGTTTCTTCTGCACAGGCATCTTTTCCTGACTAATGATAAAATTGACATGTGAACCTGTTCGTTTCGAGTGATATTACTAAAAAACCCTGAAAAGTAAAACCAACCCGAGGTAATAGTCTCTGGCTGATCACAATGTGGTCCGTATCAGGCTAGGTCACACCCTCCCTGTTGAGATAATGTTGAGCCTAAACAGTTGGTTTTAGAGAGCAGTCTACCTTCATGAACTGACTCGCTAACAAGAGCTGGAATAACCATAATTAATTTGTGTATCGATGATTCCTATACGGGTACGTATCTATACAATATCTTAAGCAGTGTAAATGCGAATTCTTCTGGCGTGTGGTATTCATGTTGTATAATGCTGAATAATTTCTGCATGTTTTCTCTTTAAATGCTGGATATGTCCAATGATAAGTAATTAGTAAGATCAGATGGCAGTAGCAGTCTGCACATTTTAAACTCTCTGTAAAGTGTTGTACGCCTGTTACAGATATGATATCTGAGTCCGTAGCATTAGAATAAACTGATGATTACTTAATGTGGAATTCGGGTTTTGCAGGGAGTACGAGTATCTGGATTAGACAGCCTTGCATAATGGTTCCTTTTGCCGACATGTTGTGCTGATATGAGTTTGGCAGTTAGTTTAATTACCGTCCCTTTACAACAGTGTAGTTTGAAGTGATTTGTTTTTTCCTGAACCGTAGATTGGTGAATAGAATAGAGTAGTTATGCAAATATATATGTGTGGGTGTGTATATGTATGTGTATGTGTGTGTGTATATATATACATATGTGCTATATGGTGTGCTATGGATATGTCATACAAAGTATACGAGTTACAATATTTAAATGATACAAAGCAGTGGTCACAAACTCGAGGAAGGGAGGATATACTGCACAACCTGTGAAGTGAATTGAATTGATAATACGTTATACAGCAGCTGAGAACTGATAAAAACCGAGAGCTGAGAACTGGATGCAGGTGTGTGTGATCTGGGAATTGCAGTCCATGGCAGCCAGCCATGTTTGTGGACCGCAGTGCAGGATGGGAAATGTGGTTTGTGACATGAGTAGATTTAACACTACCGTAATATGGTCAAAAACAGTTTAAATGAAATGGATACATTTATAGGACGAATCTTATGCCTTTCACAAGTGGGCGTTCAGCCAAGGTAACAACTTGGTGGTAAATTGAAACAAAGCTCACAGATGATAAATTTTATTTTAGACTAAGTTAAATACATATTCACATTCCTCCAAAGTGAGCAACATTTAAATGTCATGTATGAAGGATCTGAGTGATATTTTGAGTGTGGTACAGTTATAAGTTAATAAGAAACAAAATGCATGTACATGCATGTATACCTTTTAGACTAAACACTAGTGCTGTACACATAAAGCCAAATTCACTAGGTTGTTTTGAATGAAAATTAGTGGGATAAAAGTGGCTAGAGGACTGTAAATGCATATCTAGATCTCAACCTCATTAACTCTATTTTAGTTCTATCTTATTGGGATTATCACTCCCACTTAATATCCCACAGATGGGATATTAATATGTTCGGTTAGTGTACACCACAAATTTTTAGACTAAAGGAATTTTGTTTTCCTTTCTCAATATCTTTCTGGTGAATGAAAATCAGGAAGGGATAAGAATGTATAATTGCCAATTGGGATTGTATTGTTGAAGTAAACAGACTAGAACTATTTTACAGATTAACTAAACATGAGAGTGGAATTTATGAGAGGTGTTATTCGTGTGATTAGAACAGTAGAGGTAGGTTACTTTAGTAATTTTTAAATGATTTGATAGACCAACATTATTTAATCTCTGCAGCAATATTTCCTGATTCACTGTGTTGAGAGCCTCTTCTAAATCAACAGACAGGGAAGTCTTAAGACTTTCAAAACAACAGTTGTGCTGATATGTTTATATGACCTTAGACTTCTTGCAGACTGATAACATGTGAACGGTTCACTGAAAAAGCTTTCTACAAGGGACATAGGCGAGGAGGCCTTGTTATTGGATTGTAATGATCTAATATAGTTGGATGTCCCTGATTTAATGTAATAAATAAAATACAATAAATAAATAAATAAAAAAGAAAGCTGATTTCCAAATTTCTGGTATAACCCCGTTGTCAAATAAAGATTAAAATGATAAGTTAAAAGAGATGAAATAATATCAACTGCTAAGTTTAGAAATACAGACTCCCCACAATCAGGGCCTTGTGATGTGTTTATATCGAACTTGAGTGATCTGTAAATATCAGAAGTCTTAACACGTTAAAAACTGAACTCCTCATTTTGAATTGTTTTTAATTGCTTCCTGCTTTATTAAAATCAGGGTATAGTAAATCACGATAAATATTCACCGTTTTAAGGCCTAGATCTGATGCATAAATTGAACATTTAATGATGGGTTGTGCAGTTGTGTGTTCCCAGTCGTCTGTCTCCAGTTTCCAGTACTATTGTCCTGTAAACAATATCTTCGATCCTCAGAAAAAGGATGAAAGGACATGCCCACTTAGTCTAGCATTATTACAGCAAGCTGTGATAACAAATGCGATAAGTTTTGCGATACAACCAACCCACCCAGTAACCATTATTTATAGTATGATGTATATAGAATACATATATATAGATATAGATGTATATATATATATATATATATATATATATAGATATAGATGTATATATATATATATATATATATATATATATATATATATATATATATATATATATATATATATGTATATATATATATATATATATATATATATATATATATATATATATATATATATATATATATATATATATAAAGATGTCCCAATTGTAACCTGTAACTGTAATTCCACTCCACATGATATTATTATTGATCAGCGCTTTTTCCAAGTGACTGCATGTGAGAGCTCAAGGCCGTTACTCCCCTTAACAATTCCTAGATCAGTAGTACACCTGGAAGCGTCTCCTTCGGGGGCTGTGGGCTCCCCTGCGGTGTACTCCTCTGTGGTCATAGACTCCCTTGCACGCTCCCAAGGCCGTCAGGAAATGATTGGAGTCATCCACCGCCCCATAAAAGCACAACAAATGTTCCTGGACGTTATCAAGTATGGTCTGCAGTAGATCACTGATTGCTCACTAAAGGACAACATCCTGAGATCCGGGTGTTCTTTGGACAAGCCTGACATTGAATGGACTTATGCTTTGCACCTGTACTATGGCTGGCAAACTACAACAAAGACTGTGTCTTACATGTGACTGAAAAGGAAGGGTGCTGCTGGGGGGGGGTCCCGGCTCAGGAGAGTGGGGCGCTTACAGGACTGTAGTTTATGTATTGAAAACATTGGATTTGGTGGCACAAGGATTGCCAGGCTGGAGAGGCTCTCTTAGTGCGGATCATTGGGAAAATTGCTCTCTCACACATCGATCTTACGTTCATCACACCAGGTCATTTCTATTTTGAAAGAACAGGATATGGGGATATGGTTTTAATCTATGTGCCACCCGAACTAAAATTCTTAAACCTGTTAGTGTGCCTAACACACCAACTGTAGTGTTGTAGTGCCTAATTAATTCTGTGGAGCCAGTCACTGAGAGCACTCACGATTGTCTAGCCAAAATTCACATTTTCTCGAGCTTAAAAGTTTCGGATCGGAAATTTCATAAACATTATGAACACCCTGATCTGCCCAATGGGCTGAATTGAAATCTATCACTAAAGAGTGCAACCAGGTTAAGGGTAGAATTGTTAATATATATAAATATACAGATAAATTCTGATGTTTAGGCCCATGGATTGTGTCGTCTGTTTGGAGTTGTTTGAATGCAACGAGGTTCTAGGAAAAAAATTGGAACGCCACTTATCGGACAAATAGATTAATTGAATTCGGACTGCACTTCTTGCTGTATGTATTATAGATGCCCATGATCTTAGCCAGTGTGCGAGGGGGAAGGTAGAGGAATGATCTCTGTACTTGCAGGTAACGGTGGAGGATAATCTAAGTGTGATATTTGTACTCAAAAATTTCTTCCTTGACCAGGGATAGGTCCCAGATCTGACATACCATCTCAAGTTGACGTAATTTGTGCTGATACTAAACGTAGTTCGATAGATGCTCTACCTCTTGCACTAATGACCTATCACATGCAGGCTAACAGCCATATGTATCTAACACCGCATGAAATGCTTACGGGTCGACCCATGTCTGTGTCTGTTCCTTGTGATGGACTGCCGCTGGAGTAATTGCAGATGAATCAAAAACATATATGAGACCACTAACTATTATGTATGGAGCTATATATTCACAGGAGCAGAGCTGAGTGCAGTGTTATGTGTGAGGCGTCACCACCTCAACGGGGGGAGGTGTTCACCCGGAGGTAGGAGACCCGGAGGTGTTCACGCGGAGGTAGGAGACCCGGAGGTGTTCACCCGGAGGTGGGAGACCCGGAGCAGCGAGAGAATGCTGACTACGAGAATGCTGACTACAGGGCAGCAGCGGACTAGAACATGCAACCCCTGGAGGATGCTCAATCCTCCAATGACGAGATGGTGAAGGTCCGGTACGAAGCTGCTGTGTATGAAGCTGCCGTCAATGGGGGGTCTGCTCAGTCAGTGGCAGACAGGATGAGAAGATGTGAAGATCCATACCCTGGGTGTACGTGCTAGCCTAACCTCTCCCCAAAGGGTGGCTCTCTACAGTACGTAAAGTGCTTGAGCTGAAGACAACCAGCATACAGAGAGATACTGCATACAACAGACTGTCAAGTATTGCTATAAAATGTTATAAAATGTTTGTGATATGACGCACTCAGGCATGAGAAAAGTGTAATGGTGCTGTCGAGCACATAGTGCTGACAGGGTGGGAACCTCGTAGGAGGTTTTTTCGCCCACCCCTGACTGCGAAAGACTGGGGTTTGGTTTTTGAGGGGAAGCAAGAATCTGCAGGTCCCGACAAATACAAAACTGTGGGCTGACAGGCCTAGTTGAGAAAGATAGGGACGTGTAGATCAAGTAGTTAGTTACTGCAGTGGCCACTAATACGTACGGCAGTAGTAGTAGTAATGAATGATTAGGGGAACTCAGTTAATCACACTTATAATCAATGTAGGCAAACAAACGTATAATCAAGGTAGTTAGATTTGAAATGAGATATATATACATAGTTGAAAGGAGAAGTAGGTTAAGGGTTAAGAGTTATGGCTAAGTACATCTACACATGTCCGGCGCAAAGTGGATGTAGGGGGGTCCTAAGGCCCATTCTCCAGCTGCCAATCTACTATGAGACCCCGGGGTGCACAACACTAGCACGTCTCCCACCAGGTCTACAAAACCTCTTCAGCTCCTATTCAGATCAGTGTTGCATAGAAGTGGTTAATGTAAGGGACCCATTTGAGTACAGGGACGGGCGCAGGGATTATGGCTTCGTTAGAGTAATCCTCCGACAGCTAGCGGGGGACGGCCATGGGGTGCGGCAGAATCAGTTCCTCCACGCTTAATTAAGGTATTGTATGAGGCTTCATAGCCTCAGAGGGGGAAATGTTGTGGATAAAAAATGTCATAAAATAAACATAAGGGAGACCTAGCATCCAGCAAAGGGGAGAAGAAGAAAAGACGGGCACCTAGACACATAGAAGCGGGATTAGGCGGACATTGACAAATTGGAATTACACTTTAAAGATCTTTAAGAGCAGTAATAGTCAAAAAAGTCAAAAAGAGGTATACGAGCTGAGCTGAGGAGGGCTAATACACACACGCTCGTACAGTCAAGGGCGGGCAAGTAGACACAACATACCCACACACTCTCTCGCTCTCATACACACACATGAATAACTTTAATAATATCTTATAGTAATAGAGAAACTATAAAAAGACAGAATAGTAGGATATGCAGGACAGTAGAACTGTAATGATATTAAGAAGTTGGAAGTACAGCAAACCGCTTTTCAAGTAGTATAAATATATATAAAATAAGAAATATAGTGCAAATATGAAAATAAATTATAAACTAGAAATACAGGAAAATGTAAACTTACTCATGACTCAAATGGTGAGGGTTCTTGGCTCGCAAGGCCATTTATAAGGGTGGCTGAGTCAAGCTGCCCCCCCTCGAGATAACGATAAGACCAAGGTCCCTCTAGGTTGTTTAGTCTTCTCCACTTTCTATTCTCTGGGTAAATGAAAAACGAAGTTTCTGATGCCCTAGGTAACTGAAAATTCTGGTTTCTGATCCTCTGAGTAACTAGAAACTCAGGGTTTTTATTTTCTGGGTTATTAGAAATGCCTGGGTTCTGATTTTATGTGTAAATTAAAACCCCTGGTTTCAATTCTATGTGTAAGTGAAATAGCCCTTTTCTGGAACATAAGAGTAAGGCAAATGAGCTCTTTTTTTTAACCCTATTGGTAGTGAGATCATAGTCTTCTTGAAACATATGGGTTATTTAGTGTGTAAATACAGTATAAATACTGGAGCTTAAGCTCAGGGTATTGGGATCACTTCTGAGAATTCTCATTGGTGTGGATCTCGTGTGGTGGAATGGAAGATTAAAGCTGGACCCTTGCTTCTTCTCACTCACGGCTGGTGTATTTTTTCTATCTCCAACTGGGCTCAGAGGTAGATGTGAGTATTGGCTTCTAAGTTGAATTTTAAATGTTTTTAGGTAATAGGCTAAATTTGAGCCAACAATTGTCTGCACTGTTTCTGTCTTTCGTTGTCTTAGACTACCATGTTCCATGTTTCCGTGTTTTGTTTCATGCCACAGTATTTTGTCTAGTTGTCTTAGTGTCTTAGTGTTTTGTTGTTTGTTTATATAATAAATGTTATATATCTGCAATTGCTTCCGAACCCATCCTTGATTTGTGACAAACATCAGGTGTTTTTCTGCATCTCTGTATGTCCTGTGCAAACTGAGTCAGTAGAACCGTGTGTTTTGTCTAAAGCAGCTTTACTCTGGCAATAAATGAGCAATTAGACATTCACCAGAACTGTGTTTCCAATCAAAGCCCTTTAAGCTTCAATACCAGTGTCACAATAACAGATCAGACTTCCAGGATGAAGTGTACCAGGCTGGGACTAGAGCCAGAAGGTCATTAAGGAGATATATATGGTGTATTTGCAGACGTAACGTGTTGGTGTAAAAAGTGAAACTCTTCTGTAACAGTACCAGAGGTTTGTTTAAAGACGATCAGAGTAATTATTAACCAGCATTAATCCAAACAGTGCAGTTCAGTGTTACATTAAAATAATAAACCATGCAGTAATACATTTATAAATAAAAATACTCAGAATAAAAGTGATGATGGGGAGTAAGTTAAACACATTGGTCAGACGAGTAACTAACCCAGTGTTTCCCAACCGGGGTTCCGTCTGATGAGAGCAGGGGGGCGTGTAAAAATGCTTCAAACATTTTCTAAAATGATCAAATGTGTAGAAAACATTTAATATACATGAGAAATATCTGATGTCTGAAATAATAACACAGACACAGAAATAATAAGACAGACACACACGCATAACATTAATAATAAATTATATACATAATAATACTTCCCTCCCCCTCGATCCCTCTCGCTGACTTAATCCGTTCTATAGGTGAGTTCATCTATTTCACTCAATAATATCCACAAACAGGGAAGAAGATTACTGTCACAGTTTCCCCTTTAGGCAGCGCACTGGAAATCATGAGGGCAAGGTGCGCGAGCACCTGCTCTTTGAATGTTGACAACCATGACATTGTTTACTGTGGACACGTGCATTTGTTATGTTTCTGTTCTGTCTCCTCCCTGTTCTGTCATTGGCTGTTCGAGCACGTGTCTAGATTGGTGTCAGCCGTCAGCACTTAATCGATAAAATGGATAATAATTGATGATGAAAATCGTTGTAATGAATCTCATTATGGATTAGTTGGTCTGCGTGTGGCATGGGGGAGATTTACTCATTACGTTACTCCTATTCAGAAAACACACTTCAGAGAGTAAATACTAAAGTTGTGTCCCAAATGAAGTACTGTACACTTACACTCTGCACTACCGTCTAGTGTGTGGATTTTTGAAAGGTAATATCATCTCAAATATAACACTATATTTTAAAATATTTTTACAAATATTTTTACTGAACTAAATCCAGTGACTGTCCTAAAAATCTGGGGACCTTATGCAAAACTTTGTGAAGGGGCCCCTGTCACTGTGCTCATAAAACACCATATGACCCCCACCCTTTGATCTGTGTTTTTTTTTTTATATATATATATATATTTATATATATACACACACACCTTTTTTTTTGTTCTTATTATAAAGAAAGTGTTTGTGGGAAACATCACATGATATAAAATCCACACACAAAACAAAATGTGATGGTGCCTCCCAGTGGCCGTTTGTGTTCTAATTGAGCACAGACCTCTGGGGCCAAGAGTCAAACCGGTCCACTGAGTTTTGTTACGATCGACCACTCTAAACCTCGTCTAATCGCTGATTACATTAATTTACTATGGAGATGCATGGTTTTGTAAAAACCTTTACAACTGTTCTAGTGTAACCTATAGGCCAATCTTCATGAATCTCGGCAGACTCAGTAAGAATCATATGCTGCATGTGCTTACCAATGTTCTTTAAGTTCTGAGGTTTCATAGTGGAATTATAGGCTTTTGGGTACATTTGGTCATGCCCAGATTTTTGAATGACCCTGATATAGACATCATAATATAAAAGTAGAGATGCACCGATGTATCGGCCGATAAAGGCAATTGTTCACGCTATCGGCCAATGGTTTAAAATAGGGCTGCAACTAACGATTTTCATAATCGATTAGTTGGCCAATTATTTTTCCAATTAATCGGATGGGGGTGAACTTTCAGGTTAGTAAAAAACTAATGTGTTCCATTTGAGATGATATTACCTTTCTAAAATTCATACACTAGACCAGTGGTTCTCACCCTTTTGTGAGCTCTGGACCCTAGCACATTTCAAACAATCTACAAGGACCCCCTCACTCCACAACAATTATAGACTATAGATTAAACAGTCATTTCTATATATGATGCTTTATTTTATTTATATTTAACATTAGTAATGTTAACATTAAATTTGAATAAATACATTTCAAGATTTTATTTTTTTACATTTTATTGTTTATTTAATTTATTTAATTTGGCTCTCTGAATTATCCTTTGTTTATTTTATCCATCAATGCAACACTTGTCTTCCACTCATAGGTTTTTGAAAATGATCATTTCATTTGTAAATAAATTTAAAATAAATCCATCTATGAACGAACATCAGCTCAGCTAACATGATATTTGCGAATAACCAAATTGATTAATTTTAAAACATCTCGCTTGAATATGTTTTGATACATTTAACAAAAAATATTTTATATTACTTAAACATTATTAAAACTTTGGGCCCTCTACAATTACACAACTGACCACTAGGGGTCACTAGACGCACTAGATGGAAGTGTAAGTGTATAGTACGTTATTTGGGACACAATTTTAGTATTTACTCTCCGAAGCGTGATTTTTGGAACATAAGTAACGTAATGAGTAAAGGCACAGACCAACTAATCCATTTATGAGATTCGCTGACAATGATTTTCATAATAGATTATTATCCATTAGTTGTTGCAGCTCTAGTTTAAAAACATCCGATGATCAGGGATGATTATATCCTGTCAATAAAAAGAAGGTGGGAAAACGCATCGGTTCTGTAAAGATGTCGTCTTGTGTGGCATTAAGACAACTGCAGTTTGTAAGCTCTGTAATTCTGCACTGCTAAAATTTTACACCAGAAGTAGCAGCAGTGAATCGTTCTGGCATCGACTCTAACTCCCTAGTTCTAGTTCAAAAAGTACGTTATTTTAAATCATATAAAATATTTAATGAATGATTTGATTGACAGCAGTGGTCCTGGAAACAAAGTTGTGTAAAACGAGGAGACCTAACATATGATACAAAGAATGGGTACATCTGAAACATCGGATAATATACAACCATTTACACACCATTTATACAGCTGCTTTCATGTGTTTTATGCCACCAAGTAGAGCCCTGCACGGGACTGTTTTCTTAATCCCGCTCCTGCATTTCTGACCATTACCGCCCGCACCCTCAACGCGTGTGTTGCGCCCCCGCCCGCACCCGCAAACATTCCGTCACAGCTTGTAGATATTATGAAAAATTTACACAAACGTTAGGGCTATGCTACACATTCAGAATAACAGACATAAAACATTGCTTTTAATTAAACTGACCATAAATAAAAAGCACAAGTAAAGCACCACACAGGATAAACACATTGGACCAATTTTTATTATTTTTATTAGCCTTATAAAACTCCTAAATTTTAAAACATCACAACTAGCAGAGCCTAAAAACATATTTAAACGTATGCGTAACACACACACAGCTAACAATAATAGTTCAACTCTGGTAACCCAACCAGGCACAATATTTAATTGCTTATAAAATAAATAAATATTAAACAAATTAAATAAATAGGAAAGAAAGATCTCAGATATCAGGTGTTTATGTAGCTAATTAACATGTAGCAAAAATAAAATAAATAAATAAATAAATAAAACATAAAACGTAGGCTACTTAATGAATGAAGGAAATTATGAATGACTTGGCCTAACCTACTCTAGATTGCTATGGAGGAAGAGAATGTTGCTGATGGACTGCGGTCCCAGACTTGTGCATCTCTCTTCCAACATCCGTTCACACACACTAAATATCCTCTCTGACTGTGCACTAGATGCAGGGATACTCTAAATGTAACCGCAGGAAAGCGCTCTCTGTTTAACTTCCACCATTCAAGCACACTGTCTGGATCTGGGTTGTCCGAGAGTCAGGTGCTGAGGTATTGCCTTATTCCAGAGGTGCCAGATTTGTGCCTGTTGTAAAGGTAAAACCGCCCACTCCCACGAGATTTGCGTTGGGTCTCACGGGACCCATGGGATCTCAATGCAGTCCTCTACCACAAAGTTTCGCCACCAAGTGGCCAAACTCCGCAATTTATGATGCGTGCCTTCAGGCGGAGACTATACATAAGTATACCAAGGTTGGTGAAAATTTCTCAGCAGTTATAGTCCTTTAAGTAAAGGAGGCCATGCCTACTATCTGTGTTTTCATGTATAGTAGCTACCTCAAGTCAAAAGCTCAACCTTTTTTTTGATAACATTTTATACAAAGACACCATAATTTGTTTGGCACTGGTTTGGTCTCGATGGGACGAAAAACCTAGGACTAATTTGCAAAAGTAGGTTTTACAGAAAATCCAAGATGGCAGAAAATTTGTATAGGAGGAAATGAAATCTAAATGTAAGACATTTGAGTCTGTGACAAACGGTTCAAAAGATATTACCATTTTTCTAAACATGCTCACTATAGCGCCACCATCTGGCAGATCAGGCCGGAATGTTGTGACGCTGTAGTACTCTGGGGTTGTACCTTCCTTCAAAGCTTCAGCTCTCTAGGACATATGGTGTGGTCTGCACGATCAGTTTTATATATTTTTTAATAATAATAATAACAACAACAACAACAACAACAACAACAATAATAATAATAATAATAATAATAATAATAATAATAATAACCCTTACAATTACGAGAGGGTTTCAGTCCTTCAGGCTTGAACCCCTAAAAAAGACAAATGGAACGGAAGTATATTGTAAAGTTTTCATCTCTACATGGTGAAAAAGAAGGAAACATACCAGGATTTTTATTCTAGTCCATATCTAGCTCTAATCAAAGCCTACATCTAACTAAACTAAAGTAAATTCATAAGGCTTTAGAATGTTTATCAAGTCCGTGAAAAATAAAGCCTTCCATTTAGGGCTGCACGATTATGGCCAAAACGCTAATCCCGATTATTTTGATCAATATTGAGGTCTCGATTATTTATCACTGGACTTGTTTGAGCGAAGTCTGTTGAGTAAAGCTTTCCCCACACTGTTCACAGTAATATGGCTTCTCTCCAGTGTGAACGCGCTGGTGTAGTATGAGATTCCTCAGGGTACCTAAACTCTTCTCACATTGATCACAGTGATACGGCTTCTCTCCAATGTGAACGCACTGGTGTAGTTTGAGATTACTCTAGGTAACAAAACTCTTCCCACACTGTTCACAGTAATATGGTTTCTCTCTAGCATGAATGTGCTCGTGTTGGAGAATATACTTGCGAATAAAACTCTTCCCACACTGCGAACAATAATGCAGCTTCTTTCCTATGTAAGGGAAAAAAACAAAATACAAAAATATTCTGAAACAATATTTCTAAAGGCTGTCTCAGTGTGAGCGTGTTTTCTGAAGTTATATAGAGCTGCAACAACTAATTGATAAAATCTATAATAATCTATTATGAAAATCGGTGTCAAGAAATCTCATTATTGATTACTTGGTCTGCGCACGGCATGGGGTACGTTTACTTATCACCTTACTTCTGTTCCGAAAACATGCATCATACTTACACTATGCATTATATACTCTACTGTCTAGTGTATGAATTTTAGAACGGTAATATTGTCTCCAATGGAACACTAGCAATTTTTTACTAACCGGAAGAATAAGCCTTTTCCCAGTGAGTGGTGCCTGACGTCAAACGCACGAAATGCGACGCTGCTAGCTTTACCCAGAGTCAACAAAATGAATTTCTTCTGTTTACTGTTTATATCTGCGTTACCTTTTATGCTCAACATGACCTCAGTCACCATCAGACAGAGGTGTCATCGTCAAGTGACAGCAGAAAAAAGTGTGCGACCCAAGTCCTCTAAGGCAGGGGCGCATTTTATATTAAATGCCACAAAGATCAAACTTTAAAAAGCGGCAACTGTGTAGCACGCACACACGACAGTGATGAACGAGTACAAACTTATGTTTATATCCAAAATACTGCATGGTCTGTATGGGGTCGGGGAAACTGGTGTGAGTTGCTTAAAAGGTTTAGTTTAATTCAAGTTTATTGCCATTATATGGTGTATTTGCATGATACAGTTTACATTCTGTAGTTTATTATAATGGGAGTGATTGAAAATAATTCATAAATGCTTATATAAAATGTAAACTAACATACATAAAATAGGACAAACAGTTGTGTTATAATAAAGTTTTAGTCTGAAGTTTTTTTTTTATTTCTAACACTCAGTTTGTGGATTTTATTTTAAATAAATGAACAAAATGGTACTGAAAGTTTGTCGTTCCCCCCTAGAACAAGCTAGCACCCTGGTATAACGATCACACACACACCTTAAAACAGACCACTCGTCAAGTAGAACGTAAATGGTGTCAAACCAAATTGGTAATATTTAAACAGCATGGAAGCAGAGTCTCCGGAACTATAGAAAATCTCTTAGTGCTGCTACATCAGTCTCTCTCTCTCCACTGTAATTCTTATTTAATACTGTAGCAAAATTAACTAGGAATAAAACCACCAAAGAAACATGCACACAATCATTATATAGCAGCGACAATTTCGCAATTTTTTTCACTGGCAAAATTTTAAATATTAGACAAAGGATTGAGGCTATTAATTTTAAACAAGCCAGTTCTAGAGAGTTCAAGAGACGACATACAAGCTGATGGAGTTGACAAGTGCTCATAAAAAGTCTTTATAGAGTGATATAATATTTTTTAATAAGGGGACATAATCTAATGTTGTTGGTAGTGTAAAAGAAAGGGAAGAGAGAAATTAAACAGAGACCCAGAAAGCAGAAGGGAGATTCTAGAGAAGGAAAGACAAAGGTGGAAGAAAAGGGACAAAAAAAAGCAAGACTAATGGTTCAATTGGACTATAGGGAGCAGAGGTATCAGAGAAGTTGCTTCTTCTGTTTGTCCAGTGGGCCACCAGAGACCCAGAATGAGACGTACTGCTACAAAGAGAAGAACACTGGAAGGATTCTGGAACCCAATTATAATAAGATTACAAAATTTAATTGTTGAATTCAATTAAATACTTAAAAAATTACTTAGTTATCTTAATTTGTTGTCTTGTCAATCAAAAAAATATTAATTTTAAAAAATATTTTAGTACTTAATCTGTTATAACAGCTGGTTATTTGTCAACTCCGACAGTTATTTATCATCACACCATCAGATGAAGGTTTTTGTTCTTTTTGAAAGAAATATTTTATTCTTTTTTTCAATTTATTGTGTTAATAAAAACACTAACTGAACTATATATGATGTCTTGTTTGCCTAAGAACACTGGTTATATATGCTTAATATTAAAAAGGAGGGTAGAGAATTAAGGATTTTAGGAATTGGATTTTTCATAATAGTGTGAAAACAGAAACATAAATTTAGAGAATGTATTTTATCACTTAAGTCCTTACTGAACATTATTATTAGATAATTGAGGACTTTACATTCTTATTGGGGGATGAAATTAAAATAGCTTTTCAGTTGACAAAAATTACGTTATGAAGACAATAAAGCATTTTCATATAAACCCGTTCCCTTACATGGATCATTAGCCGAGACCTTTGTCTAGAAATATATAAATTTCAAATGAATGTAGTATTTAAAAAATATAAACAAACTTCTAAAACATATTTTGTCCTTTACCTTAAGAATCAGAGAGATAACAATATAATATAGGTGAGTCATGCAAAACAAGAGTATTTATACACATTGATAAGAAGCAGTGCGTGGACGGTTTCTACTGGTCCAGGTGTCAGACAGATTTAAACATAACACAGCACATAGTCATAATACAAAATAACTAATGTGTCATGTTGACAGGGAAATACATAATAATATAATCAAGGATAGCAGGTGATCAGCTTATTCAAATTAGGTAATCAAATGAAAACAAGTTAATTAAATGAATACATTAATCATAGGTATTTGATAGCAGTTCATAGTATAAGAGAGTACATGTATAAGAGAATTTCCTTTCAATAGGTCAATATCAAATCTCCTCTTTATCTCCAAGATATTAGAAAAGGTTGTAGCACAGCAGCTATGCTCGTACCTACATAGGAATAACATTCATGAAATGTACGGGTTTCTTTTTGAGTCTGGTTCCTCTAAAGTTTTCTTCCTCATACCTTCTCAGGGAGTTTATCCTCAGCACTATTGGTGATACATTTAGAAATGTACATTTTATATCAAGACTTTATATATTTCTGTGAAGCTGCCTCTGACACATAATTGAACATTTTTCTGCTAGAATGAAATGAGCATCGCCAGGTTTGAGCCCTCCTGGGAAAGAATAGGATGCTCCATATAGGTGAGGGGAGAGATCTTGCACCTGGTGGAGGATGTTAAGTACCTTGCCTGTTACTTAAAAGTGAAGAAAAACAGCATGTGAGATTGAAAAACATATCAGGTGACCAGCAGAAGTGCTACAGTCACTGTGGAGGTGTTGAAGAAACAGGAGCTCATACAAAGCTCTCTTTTACAAGCAGAAATGAGTTTCCATGGCAGCACTTACACTGCATGATAGGGTAAGGAGAGTTTTAGAGAACTGTGTTTGTGCTGAAACTGTAATTGCCACTCAAATCCTACATAAAGGTGCATCTGAGAACGGGCTTACAAACACATAAATACAGCAAATACGACATGTTCATGTTGTTAATATGTTTATGTGCCTACCAGACTGATGGAATTTGAGATTCTTCTGCAGTCCTCCATCATGTTCTTCCACAGGGGTGGAGTGTTCCATAGAGCCTGACATGCCTCCATCTGAAGTGTTGATCTGCACATCCTCACAATGCTTTAAAAATAAAAGTTAGGAATGTTTGTGATCTGTGTTTATCAGAGGAACATGAAACATAATTGTGTAAGTTCACTTTTCTGCCGCAGAGAATCAAGTTTAATGCATCTGTATTATTAATTTGATAGATCCTTTCTTTCTCCACACTTTGGGTTTTACATCACTTTGGTAGAGGTTCATCTTGGTTCCAGAACATTTGTGGATCATCTCTGTATTTCTTTGCGAATTCCAATCTGGCGTTCTGATTCTTAGTGCTGATGAGTGCTTTGTATCTTGTGGTATGGCCTCCATATTTCTGCTCTCGAAGTCTTCTTCTAACGGTGGATTGGGATACCTCCACCCCTGCCCTGTGGAGGTTGTTAGTGATGTCACTGACTGTTGTTTTTGGGCTTTTCTTTATAGCTCTCACAATATTTGTCAACAGATGTTGTTGTTGTTTTCCTTGGCCAACTCATTCGGTGTTTGTGCTTACCTTGTGTGCTTTGTATACACATATTTATGGTTTCTTGTTACAATGTTTATTACTCAAAGTAAAAAGTAATTAAAGATAACTGTGTGTCCTGTTGTTAATGTAAATGTGTATTTCAGTAATATATTTAAGTGGAAGGGTTTCAGTTACCAACATTGATATTAAAACATAGATTCCATGTCTGCAAAACTGACATTTTAAACGAAAAATTGATAACTAATCAAAATTTAATCAAATCTTATCAACTCTGTAGTGTTTAGAGTGGATCTATTTCTTTAAGTGGAATCACTCCCCTTAGCATTGACATATGATTGACATCATACTTGACAAGTAAAGCAGCAAGGAGTTTTGATGTTGGACGGCGAGTTTTAGCACGTGATTATCGAGAGAACAAGTGGACACCTGGGCAGATAGCCACAAGAGCTGGACCACTGATGTACGAAGTGGACGTTGGAGAGCACATGTGGAGATGTCACTTTGATCAAATACTGGATGCTCAGCCAAAGAACACCCCTGAACAGTCTGCATTCAATAAAACAGACACAGTGTGACCACCAGACTTATCACTTGATTCTGACCGTGACACTAACAAGTGTATGACACCTGCAAGAGAAACAGTCTCCCTTGAAAACAACTCCATCGATACAGAGGCGCTACCCTGAAAGGAACAGGGCGCCACCCAAAAGACTGGATCTGTAAAGAACTGACTTGGTTTTATAGTTTTTAATAATAATAATAATAATAATAATAATAATAATAATAATAATAATCCTTACAATTACAATAGGGTTTCCGCCCTTCGGGATGGAACCCCTAATTATGGAACCACTATTCTTGGATGTTCACCTGGATTTTTTTTTTTAACTTCGTAGCAAATAAACAAAATCACAGATATGACTCAAAACATTTTTTGTTTAATATCTGAAATTTCTGGCTTCATGAACCATACCTCAAACAAGTTAAATTCAATTATCTTTATTAATGGCATATTTTTTTAGGTTACCATTGTAAAAAAATAGTTCTTGACTTTAGTAAGTTCAACTTATTTTATTCAGTTGTTCCAATTAATAGCTGATTTACTCTTACTGACTTATTTAAACGAGTTTGCTCAACATTTCATTATTTATATGGAATCACACATGTGTTCAACACAATGTATTCCCTAGCAACCAATTACATTACTGCTTACGTCACTTCTGCAAGCCGTTGTTTCCTGCACGACAAGGCTGTGCTCTTTTTCATCGGTGGACATCTTGGATGGGTCCAAGTCAGGTCATTCATTTTATTTGATATTAATCTCAGTATTAATATGTATTTGATATTAATCTCAGTATTAATATGTATTTAATATTACTCTCAATATTAATATGTATTTGATATTACTCTCAATGTCTGTTGTTAAGATTTGTTGATAATTTGCTGGTGGATGAGGTGCATTGTGATCATAGAGGCATTTGTAGGCAGTAAACTGCTTCACAGAAAACATTGCTTTACCAAAAAACAGTTTGAGGTCATTTTTGTCACGTTTTTGAGGTAACTTATTTTTTTTTAGCGAGTATTGTGTCCTTGTTTGTGTGTGTGAGATCTGTGAATAAAAAGGCTGCTTGAGTCACTTCTCAAGCCGTTAAACTTCTCTCAAAAAATATAAATATGTTTTAAAATAATACTGAAATTCTCGTCGGCGTTGGCTTACTGAGCAATGAAGAGTCGGTTCAACTGATTCAGTTCATTCATTCAAACCATCGAAGTAGGATAAGCGGCTTTGGTAATGATTCTTAAAATGAACCGATTCAGAATCCTCTTCTTGAATCGTTTGAGTCGTTCTCACTCGGTCAGGGTTGCACGTGTGGGTTGCTTGTCCTGCACGTGTTCACAGACCGTAAATCCCGACCCCATGGTAGACACTCGACAGAAATTTCATACTAAAGTAAGTATTTTATATTTTCTGGGTCTAAACAGAGCAGAAGTATTGCTAATGTGTTCTACAGATTCTACTGGACTGGTGAACTGTGTGGATTTGTATATTTAACTCAGTTTAATGCTGGCTCAAATTTAGCCTATTACCCAAAAACACTTAAAATTCAACATAGAAGCCAATACTCACGTCTACCTCTGAGCCCAGTTGGAGATAGAAAAAAGACACCAGCCGTGAGTGAGAAGAAGCAAGGGTCCAGCTTTATTGGTTCCGTTCCACCACACGAGATCCACACCGATGAGAATCCTCAGAAGTGATCTGATACCCTGAGCTTAAGATCCAGTATTTATACTGTATTTACAGAGTAAATAACCCATATGTTTCAAGAAGATTATGATATCAATACCAATAGGGTTAAAAAAGAGCTCATCTACCTTACTATTATGTTAAAAAAAAGGCTATTCCACTTACCAATAGCTCAAAAACCAGGGCGTTACAACACATAGAATCAAAACCAGGGGTTTTCAAATTACACATAGAATCAAAACCAAGGGATTTCAAATTACCCATAGAATCAAAAGTGGAGAGACAAAACAATCTAGAGTGACCTTGGTCTTACTATTATCTCGCGGGGGGGGGGGGGGGGGGGGGGGGGGGGTGTCAGCTTGACTCAGCTCCCCTTATAAATGGCTCCTCATGGTTCTCTCTTAAAATTAAGGCCTTCCTTGCGAGACAAGAATCTTCACCATCTGAATTATGAGTAAGTTATATTTTTCTGTATTTCTAGTTTATAATTTATTTTCATATTTGCTATTATATATATAGTTATACTGCTTGAAAAACGGTTTACTGTACTTCCTACTTCATAATATCATATTACCCTTCTACTGTTCTGCATATTCTACTATTCTGTATTTTATAAGAGTTTTTCTATTATTATAAGATATTGTAATGTCTTGTAATATCTTAATACTCCTTTTCATTATTCTTATAAAGTTATTTATGTGTGTGTGCATTATGTCTACATGCCCGTCCTTGACTGTGCGAGAGTGAGTGTGAGTGTGTGTGTGTGTGTGTGTGTCAGTACTCCTCAGCTCTTATACTTCTTTTTGACTTTTCGACTAGTAAACCATAGTGTAGTACTCTTAAAGTTTAAAGTGTAAATCCAATTTGTCAATATCCACCTAAAACCGCTTCTGTATGTCTAGGTGCCCATCGTCAGTCCTTCCTCTCCCCTTTACTGGATCTGGATCTGGATCTGGACACTCATTATCAGCTTGTGCATCTCACTGCTGATATCATGGTGCTACTTAACTATCTTCGCAGCACCCCATGCAGAAATGGAAATGGAAATGCGGGGTCCCCCCCCGATAGAGAGTCTGCCCCGTGAACGTGTGTGTTGACGCCTCTACACAGCCAGAACCCCCCTCCAGCTTTCAGTCTGAGGGAGATGTCCTCTTCTCTGATCCGGGCCCCGACCATTCGTCCCTCTTCTCACCTACCAGTCCGTCCCACTCTCAGTGGTCCCCTCACTTCACCTTTGCTGATTTTCCCATGTCCCCAGGACGCACCCCATTTTCTTCCCCCTCCCGCTCTCCTCCAGACTATGCACCCACCAGTCCTGTGAATTACCAATAAAATTACATTTTACTCATACTAAGTCTCCCTCATGTTTATTTCGTCATTTTTATTCACAACATTTATATGGCCTGCTTTGTTCAGTCAGAGACAAGTAAACCTGTTCTAATGTTCATTAATTTTCCATAGATAAAACAAATGTTTGCTTACACATGAATACGTACTTTATGCCTTCAGGATGGTGGAGATTTGTCTCTTAACTATTTTAAATTTGGTTCTCTTCAACAGGTTGTGTTTGAGTTGTGCAGGCTTGTGTCACCTGACTTAAAGAAGGCATTGTTTGAAGGGCTTGATCAGCACCTCCCACGGCTCCTGCAGTTGTACAACACCGAGAGGCAGTGAAATACCCGAAATCCAACATATGATGACCGGCATTGATCAAGAGGTAAGTCTAATGAACTTTAGTTTGTTCTGCTCCAGAAATGAGCCGATCTCCAGCAGAACAGCGCTGATAGTTGTGTAATAGACGTGCACAGTAGAGCTGTCGTGATTAATAAATAATCTTATAAATGAATGAATGAATGCCTTTTATGGTCACTATACATATGTACAATGAAATTAAGAGCCACTCCTTTTTGTTCCGTGCAAACATGTACATTCAATACACAAGAAGAATAAACAGATAATACACAGACAAATAAACAAGATAAATAAACAAAATAAATAAACAAGATATACAAGATATGCAAGTTAGATATTGGGGTGGATGGGGGAGGTACTATGAAATGCACAGTTTTGAGACACTATATACAAATGCTGTGGACTCAGTACATGTGTTTGTTTATCATGGTAATAGCTTTCGGGAAGAAACTATTCCTAAATCTACTAGTCCTTGTTTTGATGCACCTGTAACGTCTCCCTGAGGGCAACAGATTGAACAGATCAAAGCCAGGGTGAGAACTGTCCTTAATGATGGTTTTTCCTCTGCTGAGGCAACGGGAAGTGTAAATATCCATCAGGGAGGGGAGAGGACAGCCAATGATCTTCTGTGCTGCTCTTACTACTCTCTGAAGCCTCTCCCTGTCTGCTGCGGTGCAGCTACCGTACCACACCGTGATACAGTATGTCAACAGGCTCTCAACGGACGAGCGGTAGAAGATCAGCAGCAGATTGGAGTCCAGATTGTACTTCCTGAGAACCCTCAGGAAGTGTAGCCGCGTTTGAGCCTTCTTGATAACCGCTGTGATGTTGTCCGTCCAGGAGATGTTTGCAGAGATAAGGACGCCAAGAAACCGGACGGTGTGGACCTCCTCCACACACTCACCATTAATGAAGAGGGGGGCCAGCTCCGTGTTGTGTCTACAATAAGTTCCTTGGTTTTCTTGGTGTTTAGAGTCAGATTGTTCTTTGAACACCAGGCTGCCAAGTTTAGGACTTCCTCTCTGTAGGCTGCCTCCTCTCCTTTTGAGATAAGTCCGACCACTGTGGTGTCGTCAGCAAACTTGATGATAAGATTATTATTGTAGACAAATTGAAAAAATGTGATTACTTGATGAACGTAGACAAGACTCTATAAATGTAAAATGTTTTGTTGAAGTTCAGATGAAACTCTGATGTACAGAATCTTCAACAGAGTTCTGCAGAAAGATTTTGAATGCCTGTCATTCACCAGAACAAATTTGCAGTTGAACAGTCTGTCTAAAAGAAAAAATCTAAACACACAATATAAAATTCCTGCAGTGTGAATCAAGCCTTTGTGTTGCTTTTAGCAAACATGTCTAGTACTCTCGGTTCAATGTACACAATTTACCCCATTTAAATGCATTTTGGAAATTGTTACACATGGCCTTAAAGTGTGAATATTCACTGTATGCCAAATAAGTAATCAAAGAATGGAATGGATTTTTTTTTTCCTTCTCTAATGGACCATTAATCACAATTATAAAAGATGATGCATCAGGTACAAAGTATCAAAGTACCCCCCGCTCCCCCCCCCACACACACAATGGATGCATGACTTTTGCTACACCATTTCCACTGTGTGTCTTACAAATCACTTTGAGGTAAAGTACTGCTGCTGCGAAGCCCTATTGGATCTGCTCCGTTTTTTAAATTATTAATAATAATATTATTAAATATTGCAATGCAATGCAATTCCAAATCTGTAACGTGTAATTTTACGCTATCAGAAGGAGGGACACGTTCAATTTCAGTCTTTAATTAGATCTCTGGCAAAAGAGGTGTGTGTGTGTGTAAAACAATAACATGCATGATGTATATTATGATCAGATCATATATGTGATTATAAGCAGATTATACCTCTAATCTCATAAGGGATTAAAAATGGAAACCGAGCTTTGGCACATCAGTAGTAGTAATAATAATAATAATAATAATAATAATAATAATAATAATAATAATAATAATAATAATAATAAGGTATGACGTGATCAGTGGATCGATGAGGCTCTCTCTGAGTCACTCAGCATTTCGTCTTCTCTCCACACCGTCATGTGTCTTTCCTTTTCTCCCGTCTGTGGCTCCAAGACATGCTGACGTTCAGGTCTGGCAGGATGTTCCATGATTGACACCTCCAGGGGAGTCAGGCTGATCGATTGATTGGGTCCCCTTCAACCTGTGTCCAATCTTTATCCCAAAAGAGTATGTTGTGCAGAGATCATCAAAACACTTATCCAAGTAAAAAGCTTACAGCACCTAGTATTCCCATTCAGTCTCCCAACCAAGTACTAACCAGGCTCAACTCTGCTTTGCTTCCGAGGTCAGATGAGATCAGGCTTTTTTTTTTTTTTTAATTATTGTTTTTTTTTTTTCTCTAAAACAATAAATAAACACTCGGATAATAAAATTACCCTTGTTGTCTTGGTACTTCCCACTGTAAATCATTAAAAATCTTGCATACCTCCGGCGTAAAGACATTGTAAAATTCATCCATTTTGTCGTTTTGCTTAAAATAGAGGAACAGGCACTCAACATATTTCTCCACTTTCCTTTTAAAGACGCGCTCACCATTCATCACGATTCCTTCTCTCTTTGCTACTACCCTTCTTTCCCATATCGCGCTTTTAAAGACCATCACGAGCAGATTAATCAGCTTGCTGTTTTTTCCCTTTTTATCGACGCCTAGCAGGACGACTCTATTCCATTCCTTATCTCTGTCACTTTCTTCCCCCTTTAGGTGCCTGATTATCTCTCTGCATTTCTCGTTCGCTTCCTTCAAACCTTTGCAGTGCAAGAACAAATGCGAAAAGCCTTCGTCAACCTCATTGCATACTTTACATGTTGGCATCTGCTCCATTCCTAACTTATTTAAAAAAGCATCTGTAAATATCGCTCTGTGTCTGATAAGATACTCGAGGCTTTCCAATTTTGTCTCTACGAGACTCCCTCTCATATTGTCCCATATATCGTTTTCGGCCAGGTCGTTGAACTTTTTTTGCCAATAGTCATTTGCTATGGGTATTTTAAAAATCCCGTCTCTAAAAAAGCTATAAAACATTTTGACTGTACAGAGTTTAAGATTAATGCATTTTTCTCCCAGCTTTACATAAAATTCCCCTTCTCGTCCTCTCCTCCTCCATGCTTTCTATTCTTGCTATCCATTCCTTTGGTATTGGTTTCTTGATTATCTCGTATTTATTGGTTATTTCTTGCCTGCTAAAATCTTCCTTCGCCTCCTCCATTGCATCTACTACATACTGTACGGGTAGGAACCCTTCTTTAAACTCGTATAAGACATCTCTCACCGTTGTGATCCCTACCTCCCACCATTTTCTAAAAAAGATCTCCTTCCCTTGTTTTAAAACGTTGTTGTTTAAAAACAGGGGCTGATTTAAAATGTTCTCTCTGCCTTGGGGCTTAAAATGCACAACAGTTAAAAATTTTCCCCAGGCGCCCATCAGTTCTTTATAAAAATCCGGTAGCCCTTCGGTCATCCAATTCTTTGTTTTCATATTTAGGACAGCGTCTCCCAAGTTAAAACTCCCACATTTATTTATAAAATATCCCATTGTTTCTTTCCACGGTGGATTATTCGCGTCATCTATATACTTTATTATTTTCACTCTTAGGCTGTTTTTCTTTTGTTCCACATCTACTAGTCCTAGACCTCCCCTTTCTACGGCCCCTATCAAGGTGCTGTATGCAATCCTCGGTGGTTTTTTGTCCCATAAAAAGTCTAAAAAGCATTTTTTCAACCTTTGTTGTGCCCACAAAGGCATGGATGACACGTACAGGGTATACCAGAGTTTGGACGCCATCAACACATTTAGGATTAAAACTTTGCTTTTTAAACTGAGAGTCCTCAGCCTCCAGAAGGCCAATTTTCTTCCGATGTTCCCTAAAACCTCCTCCCACATGGTTTCTCCTGCCTTGCTATCGTCCTTCCCGATTAAAATCCCCAAGATCTTTATTTCGTTCATTTCCTTAAAAGCAAAATGATCCGTTAGATCTATTGCGCCTCCAAATCTCATGTATACTGTTTTATCTTGGTTTATCTTCTCCCCTGAGCCCTTGCAAAACATTTGTACAATATCCGTAGCCTTCTTGACGCTTTCCTTTTCTTTTATTATTAGCGTCGTGTCGTCTGCGTATTGAAATATCTTTTCTTTTCCTTTACCTCCCTCTACCCCGATTCCTTTTATTTCACCCTCTTGTTATTGCTAGGCCCAGCGGCTCTGAGATTAGTGAATATAGCAGCGTTGATAAAGGGAACCCCTGTCTTATAGATCTTTTATTTTAAAACACTCCGTTAAAAAACCATTACACTTTATTCTAGTTATCCCTCCCCTGTATAAAATTTTAATCCACTCAATAAAATTTTCACCAAACCCAAATCTTTCTAAAATTCCAAATAAATAACCGTGATTCACCCTGTCAAAGGCTTTCTCGAAGTCCAGACTAATCGCATATCCCTCCTTGCGTTTCGTTTTCATGTATCTGATTGTTTCCTGTATGCCTAGCGTTGTATCCGCTATGTCTTTCCCTTTCACCCCATATACCTGATTTGTTCTGATTATAGTCGGCATTACTTCCCTTAGTCTATTTGCTAAAATTTTTGCTAGAATCTTTAGATCTGTGTTGAGCATTGTAATTGGCCTGTAGTTTCTTAGGTCTACTCGCTCCCCTTTTCTTTTGTATATCAGTTTAAATCAGCCCTATTCCCATTCTCTGGTTCATCTCTCTATTCTTAAAAATCTCATCGTACACTTTTTTCAGGGCGCTGGTTAAAACATCCTTAAAAACAATATAAAATTCACCCCCCAGACCATCCACCTCCGGGCTTTTCCTTCTATTTAATTGAACTATGGCTTTCTCTATCTCCTCCTCCCTTATTTCCTGGTCACATTGTTTTTTCCTCTCCTCTCCTACCCTTGCTTCTATTTGGTTCAGTAAAAACCCCTTCTCTTCTTCACCTACCCCCTCTGAGCTAAAAAGTTTTTCATAAAATGCTTTGACTTCTTCCAAGATTTGCTCAGTTTTTTCCACCGTTTCCCCGTTGTCCCCTTTAATCGCTTTTATTGTTTGGCTTTGCCTTTGCTTTTTTCTAGGTCAAAAAATAATTTTGTACATTTTTCGCCCTCTACCATATACCTTGCCTTGCTTCGTAACCTTGCACCTTGATATCTTTTTTCTTCTATTTCTTGCATTTCTTCTTCTATCGCTTTTAATTTTTGTATATTTTTTTCCTTCTTATTTAGTTCTTTTTCCCACCGTTCCCTTATTTCTCTTATCTTTTTTGTTTTTCTGTATTCGCGTGCAATATTTTATTGTGAATTTCTTGACCTCATATTTTACATTTTCCCACCATATTCTTTTGTCTTCCGTGAAGATCCCGTTTTCTTTTTCTTTTTCAATTATCTCTATTATTTTTACAATATAGTCTTCATTTTTTTTAAATTCCTGTATTTAAAACCCATACTCCTGGTCCTCTTTTAACTACGCTCCAGTCTACGCGCAAGAACAGGGGCTTATGGTCGCTTAAGCTTGTTTCCTCGTACCTTATCCCTTCCATAAAACCTTCTATGTTTCTAGTGCATAGGATAAAATCGATTCTGGTTCTACACATAAAATTCCCGACCATCTGCCTTCTTGAGTATTCTTTCTTCTTTTCGTTTCTCTCTCTCCAAATGTCTATCATGTTGTTGTCTTCCATTAATAATTTTAGCTCCTTTCTCCCTGTACCCGTTTTAAAAACCATCCCTTCAGCCATATGCAATTTGCTAAAAACCGTATTAAAATCCCCCATTATTATAACCTTGCTGTGCTTTTTTACAAAATTCCCTTAAAATTTTAAAATACTCCGTCTTCTCCTGTTCCCCTGTTGGTGCATGCACATTTACCACCACCACTTTCCTCTCCTCATACTCTATTTCAACCGCCATGCATTTCCCAACCATGTCTTTAAACATTATTTTACATTTTATGTCTCTACCTTTTTTTGTCAGTACTGCTACCCCTCTACCAAATTTATCATCACCATTGCTATAAAAAAAATCCCTCCATCCCATCTTTTCCTCACTTCACTTATAAAATTGTCCCTCCAATTGGTTTCTTGTAATACAATTATGTCTTCTGATTTACACATTTCTTTAATTTTCTCAAATTTGCTTATGTTTAAAAGCCCTCTCGCATTAAATGTTACTATTCTTAAAACCATGCAACAAAGAAGGATGTACATCATACCGGTCATTTTAGTCCATCCCCATCAAGTCCTTCAGACACTCGTATCTGTTCTCATGCTTCAACGCGTCTTTTTTGATCACTTTTTTCCTGGTAGTTATCAAATTCGGAAAAACCTTTATTGATCGCCTCCTTTTTGTTGTTTTGGGTATTTTGTCATCCATCTCTTCCTCCTCCTCGCTTTCATTTTCAGCACTTTGCTTGTTCCTGCTTTCCTCTTTTTGTTCTGTTCCATCCAGCGCGTTTTCCAGGGTATCAGTGATGTCCAGGTTGCTGCCTGTCGCTCCTGTTGTACATTTTGTCTGTTGCCCTCGTCCATCTGCTCACCGTGCTCCGTGTCTTCAGCTGCATCATCGATCCGCATTTCTCCGGCTTGCTCCTCTTTTTCCCTCTCATCGTCTCCTTCTTGCTTCTGTCCGTTCACCTGTTCCTCGTTTCGCTCCTCATCCAGCATTCACACTTGTTTAGGTGTCTGTCGCAGTCCAGGCACTTCACCGTTTTGCAGTCCCTTGCCTGATCTCATCTGACCTCGGAAGCAAAGCAGAGTTGGGCCTGGTTAGTACTTGGTTGGGAGACTGAATGGGAATACTAGGTGCTGTAAGCTTTTTATTTGGATCAGTGTTTTCATGACCTCTGCACAACATCCTCTTTTGGGATAAAGGTTGGACACAGGTTTGAAGGGTGGGTCAGTCGGTCGGTCAGTGAGTCAGTCTTTTGATTACACTATTTAAATAGGCCCCATTTGGGGTCAGCTTTCGCTTACAGCCACACCACTCTGACGGCGCTAGTGAGTAGCACTTGAGAAGTAGGGAGTTGGCTGCAGTTGGTGAGAGGGGCTCACCAAAATCTTTGTGTTTATTTTTTTGTGGTTAAATACCTAGTTATTTTCATTAGTATTTTGTTTGTTTGTTTGTTCCTCCCGGCAGCGCAGGCTGTTTGGGAGGGGCTTTTTGAGCCTAGTTTGCGTCTTTTCTTTGTTTGTTTTCTTTGTTTGTGTAAAATGGACGGCTTAAGAACGACGGATACGGCAATGGCGGACGAAATACAGCGTGGAAAAGAACTCGGAATGGAACAACGACCAAGAGATGATGACGGAAAAGGGAAGCTGGAAAAAAAGGAAGGCGGGAAGAGAATTTATATGAAGGAGGCAACCGTGATGGTGGATCTGGGGAATGTGGAGGAAGCCAGAGCGGCGGACATCATAAAAGCGGTGGCGGAGAAAATCGGGGAAGGAAGAATCCTGGCGGTGAGACCTAAACAGAGGAAAGAACATGAGGTGACGCTCGAGAAAGAGGAAGACACGGAAAGCCTGTGCGACGGCCTGACAATCAGAGGCATAAAATGTGAAGTCACGCGGCTACACAATAGAGACTTTGTGGTGTCCTTCATGCACTTACCTGTTTACCTGGACGATGAAGTCATCATCCAAAAGCTGACAGGATGGGGAGTAACACCCATATCAAAAATAAAAAGGAGGCAATATCCCGGTACAAGCATCGAAGATGGGACTAGATATGTAAAAACAAGGTTCCCGAAAGAGGTGACGTCGCTCCCATACAGCACCAAGCTGGAAACCGCAGAAGGACCTCAGTACTTCCGGGTAATGCACAGCCAGCAGGTGAAGACATGTCGGCTGTGTCTGAGCCCGGACCATCTGGTCAAGGACTGCCCCAGCTTCACGTGCTACAAGTGCGAGGAGAGGGGACACTTCGAAGGGACTGCAGAACGGTGAAATGCCCGGACTGCGACAGACACCTAAACAAGTGTGAATGCTGGATGGAGAGCGAGGAGCGAAAGGAGGAAGAGGTGAACGGACAGAAGCAAGGAGGAGACGATGAGAGGGAAAAAGAGGAGCAAGCCGGAGAAACGCGGATCGATGATGCAGCTGAAGACACGGAGCACGGTGAGCAGATGGACGAGGGCGACAGACAAAATGTACAACAGGAGCGACAGGCAGCAACCTGGACACCAATCGACATCACTGAAACCCTGGAAAACGCGCTGGATGGAACAGAACAAAAAGAGGAAAGCAGGAGCCAGCAAAGTACTGAAAATGAAAGTGAGGAGGGGGAAGAAATGGACGACAAACTACTAAAAACAATAAAAAGGAGGCGATCAATAAAGGTTTTGCCAAGTTTGACAACTGCTAGGAAAAGAGTGATTAAAAAAGACGTGTTGAAGCATGGAAACAGATATGAGTGTCTGAAGGACTTGGAGGGGATAGACTGAAACGATGGGTATGATGTACATCTTTCTTTGTTGCATGGTCTTAAGACTAGTTACATTTAATGCGAGAGGGTTGTTAAATGTAAGCAAATTCGAAAGTCAAAGAAATGTGTAAACTGGAGGACGTAATTGTTTTACAAGAAAACTCGAGAGATGGGTTCATAAGCGAAGTGAGGAAAAGATGGAATGGAGAAATATTTTATAGTAATGATGACGATAAATTCGGGAGGGGGGTAGCAATATTGATAAAAAATAATAGAGATATAAAATGTAAAATGATATATAAGGACATATTTGGGAAATGCATGGTGGTGGAACTAGAACATGAAGAGAGAAAAGTGGTGGTGGTTAACGTGCATGCACCAACAGGGGGACCGGAGAAGAGGGAGTAAGTTCTTAAGAGAGTTCCTAAAAAAATAAAAAAATAATCACACTACGGTTATTATAATGGAGGATTTTAACACGGTATTTAGCAAATTGGATATGGCGGAAGGGATGGTTTTTAAAACAGACACAGGGAGAAAAGAAGTAAAATTATTAATGGACGAAAACAATATGATCGACATTTGGAGGGAAAGAAATGAGAAAAAAAAAAAGAATACTCAAGGAGGCAGATAGTTGGGAATTTTATGTGTAAGACAAGGATTGATTTTATTTTATGCACGAGAAACACAAAGATTTATAGAAGGGATAAAGTACGAAGAAACAAGTTTAAGCGATCATAAGCCCCTGTTCGTACACATAGATTGGAGGGTAGTCAAAAGAGGGCCAGGGGTATGGGATTTAAATACAGCGATTTTAAAGAATGAAGAGTATATTGAAAAAATAAAAGAGATAATGGAAAACGAAAAAGAAAACGGGATGTTCATAGAAGATAAAAGAATATGGTGGGAAAATGTAAAATATGAAGTAAAGAAATTTACAATAAAATATTGTACGCTTATACAGAAAAGGAAAAAGGATAAGAAAAGAGAAATAAGGGAACAGTGGGAGAAGGAAAAAGATATACAGAAATTGAAAGCAATAGAAGAAGAATTGCAGGAAATAGAAGAAAGTAAATATCAAGGCGCAAGGTTAAGAAGTAAAGCAAAGTCTATGGTGGAGGGGGAAAAATGCACAAAATTCTTCTTCGATTTAGAAAGAAGGAAGGGAAAAGCTGAGACAATAAAAGGAATTAAAGGGGAGAATGGGAAAGTAGTAGAGGAAAATGAGGAAATTCTAAAAGAAGTTAAAGTATATTACGAGAAACTATTTAGCTCAGAGGGAGTAGGAGAAAAGGAGAAGGGATTTTTATTAAATCAAATAGAAGCAAGGGAATAAGGGAGGAAGAAACAGAAAAAGCCATAGCACAACTAAATAGAAAGAAAAGCCCGGGAATAGATGGATTGGGGGGTGAGTTTTATATTGTTTTTAAGGATGTTTTAACCAGCACTTTGAAAAATGTATACGATGAGATATTTAAGAAAGGGAAAATAACAAAGAATGGGAATGGGAGTGGTAAAGTTGATATATAAAAGAAAAGGGGAAAGAGAAGATTTAAGAAACTATAGACCGATCACAATGCTTAATACTGACTTAAAGATTTTAGCGAAAATTTTAGCAAATAGACTAAAAGTAGTAATGCCAGCCATAATTAGAACGAATCAGGTATATGGGGTAAAAGGGAAGGATATAGCGGACACAACGCTAAGTATACAAGATAAAATAAGATATATGAAGATGAAAAATAAAGAAGGATATGTAGTTAGCGTAGATTTTGAGAAAGCTTTTGACAGGGTCGATCACGATTATTTATTTGGGATTTTAAAAAGTTTTGGCTTCGGGGAAAATTTTATCGAATGGATAAAAATTTTATATAGAGGGGCAACAACAAGAATAAAGTGCAATGGATTTTTAACACAGTGTTTTAAAATTCAAAGATCGATAAGACAGGGATGCCCACTATCAGCGCTTTTATACTCACTTATCTCAGAGCCACTGGGTCTAGCAATGAAACAAGAATGTACGATAAAAGGAATCGGGGTTGAAGGAGGGAAAGAAAAAGAGACGATATTTCAATACGCGGACGACACAACGCTAATAGCGAAAGATAAGGAGAGCGTCAAGAAAGCAATGGAAATCGTACAAATGTTTTGTAAGGGCTCAGGGGGTAAGATCAAAGTAGACAAAACAGTGTACATGAGATTCGGAGGGGCCGTAGATCTAACAGATTACTTTGCTTTTAAAGAAACAAATGAAATAAAGATCTTGGGCGTTTTAATCGGAAAGGATGAAAGGAAGGCAGGAGAAACCATGTGGGAGGGTATTTTAGGAAATATCGAAAGGAAGCTGGCTTTCTGGAAACTGAGGACTCTCAGTTTGAAAGGGAAGGTTTTAATTCTAAATGTGTTGATGGCATCGAAATTATGGTACACCCTATATGTGTCATCCTTGCCTTTGTGGGCAGAACAAAGGCTCAAGAAATGTGTTTTAGACTTTTTATGGGATAAAAAACCGTCAAGAATCGCATATAACACCTTGATAGGAGCAGTGGAAAGGGGAGGTCTAGGGTTGGTGGATATTGGGCGAAAGAAAAACAGCTTAAGAGTAAAAATAATAAAAAAAAAATATATGGATGACGAGAACGATACAGCGTGGAAAAAAAACAATGGGGTATTTTTTAAATAAATGCGGGAATTTTAACTTGGGGGACGGTATTTTATGCATGAAGACGAAGAACTGGATGGCGGAAGGGCTACCGGACTTTTATAAAGAAATGATGGGCGCATGGGGGAAATTTCTAACCATTGTGCACTTTGAGCCCCGAGGCAGAGAGAACATCCTGAACCAGCCCCTGTTTTTAAACAACAGAGTTTTAAAGCAAGGAAAAGAGATCTTTTTTAGAAAGTGGTGGGAGGTGGGAATTACAAGGGTAAGGGACGTTTTATATGAGTTTAAAGAAGGGTTCCTACCGGTACAATGCATAATAGATGCAATGGAGGAAGCAAAGGAAGACTTCAGCACGCAGGAAATTATCAACAAATATGAGGTAATCAAGAATGCAATACCGAAGGAGTGGATAGAAAGAATAGAAAACATGGAGGAGGGAACGGGAAGGGAGTTTTACGTGAAGGTGGGGGAAAAATGTTTTGATTTCAAACTCTGTACAGTGAAAATGTTTTATAGTTTTTTTTAGAGACGGAATTTTTAAAATACCAATAGCAAATGAGTACTGGCTGAAGAAGTTTGACGACCTAGAGGAAAACGACATATGGGGTAACATGAGAGGGACGCTTGTAGAGACAAAGCTGGAAAACCTTGAATATTTTATTAGGCACAGAGTAGTATTCACAGATGCTTTTTTGAATAAATTAGGAATGGAGCAAACGCCAATATGCAAAGTATGTCATGATGATGAAGGTTTTTTACATTTGTTTTCACGCTGCAAAGGGCTGGAAGGAGCGAACGCGAAATGTAGAGAGATAATTGGGCACCTGAAGGGAGAAAAAAAATGAGAGATTTTGAATGGAATAAGATTGTCATGTTGGGAGTTGATAAAAAGAGCAAGAACAACAAACTGATTAAATGTGCTCGTGATGCTGTTCAAAAGTGCAACATGGGAAAGAAGGGTCGTGGCAAAGAGGGAAGGAATTGTATTGGATGTCGAGCGTGTTTTTAAAAGAAAAGTAGAAAAATACGTTGAATGTTCGTTTCTCTATTTTAAGCAAGAAGACAAAATGGATGAATTTTATGACGTTTTTACACCTGAGGTATGCAAGGTTTTTGATGATTTACAGTGGAAAGTGCCAAGATAACAAGGGTAATTTTAATTATACGAGTGTTATTTATTGTTTTAGAGGTTGACTGTTTTAAATTAAACATTATACTGGGTGTAAATACTAAATGTTTTATGTGGAGTTAGGTTTTATGTGTAAAAATAATGTACATTCTAATATTTTAAGATGAAAATGCGTTTATATTGTAACATTTTCTTGATGGAATTTTTTTGAATACTTTTTCAATAAAATAAATAAATAAATAAATAAATAAATAAATAAATAAATAAATAAATAAATAAGGAAGAAATGGATGACAAAATACCCAAAACAATAAAAAGGAGGCGATCAATAAAAGGTTTTTCCGAACTTGATAACTACCAGGAAAAAAGTGATCAAAAAAGACGCGTTGAAGCATGAGAACAGATACGAGTGTCTGAAGGACTTGGAGGGGATGGACTAAAATGACCGGTATGATGTACATCCTTCTTTGTTGCATGGTTTTAAGAATAGTAACATTTAATGCGAGAGGGCTTTTAAACATAACCAAATTTGAGAAAGTTAAAGAAATGTGTAAATCAGAAGACATAGAAACAATTAACCAATTGGAGGGACGATTTTATAAGTGAAGTGAGGAAAAGATGGAATGGAGAAGTTTTCTATAGCAATGGTGATGATAAATTTGGTAGAGGGGTAGCAATACTGACAAAAAAAAGGTAGAGACATAAAATGTAAAATAATGTTTAAAAGACACGGTCGGGAAATGCATGGCGGTTGAAATAGAGTATGAGGAGAGGAAAGTGGTGGTGGTAAATGTGCATGCACCAACAGGGGAACAGGAGAAGACGGAGTATCTTAAATTTTTAAGGGAATTTTGTAAAAAAGCACAGCAAGGTTATAATAATGGGGGATTTTAATACGGTTTTTAGCTAATTGGATATGGCTGAAGGGATGGTTTTTAAAACGGGTACAGGGAGAAGGAGTTAAAATTATTAATGGAAGACAGCAATATGAGACATTTGGAGAGAGAGAAACGAAAAGAAGAAAGAATGGTCAAGAAGGCAGATGGTCGGGAATTTTATGTGTAGAACCAGAATCGATTTTATCCTATGCACTAGAAACATAGAAGGTTTTATGGAAGGGATAAGGTACGAGGAAACAAGCTTAAGCGACCATAAGCCCCTGTTCTTGCGCGTAGACTGGAGCGTAGTTAAAAGAGGACCAGGAGTATGGGTTTTAAATACAGAAATTTTAAAAATGAAGACTATATCGTAAAAATAAATGATAATTGAAAACGAAAAAGAAAACGGGATTTTCACGGAAGACAAAAGAATATGGTGGGAAAACGTAAAACATGAGGTCAAGAAAATTTACAATAAAATATTGCACGCGAATACAGAAAAACAAAAGATAAGAAGAGAGAAATACGGGAACGGTGGGGAAAAAGAGCTAAATAAGAAGGAAAAAAAATTATACAAAAGTTAAAAGCAATAGAATAAGAAATGCAAGAAAAAAAAAAAATATCAAGGTGCAAGGTTACGAAGCAAAGCAAGGTATATGGTAGAGGGCGAAAAATGTACAAAATTCTTTTTTGACCTAGAAAAAAAGCAAAGGCAAAGCTGAAACAATAAAAGGGATTAAAGGGGAGAACCGGAAAATAGTAGAAAAAATTGAGCAAATCTTGGAAGAAGTCAAAGCATTTTATGAAAAACTTTTTAGCGCAGAGGGGGTAGATGAAGAAGAGAAGGGGTTTTTACTGAACCAAATAGAAGCAAGGGTAGGAGAGGAAAGGAAAAAACAATGTGACCAGGAAATAAGGGAGGAGGAGATAGAGAAAGCCATAGCCCAATTAAATAAAAGGAAAAGCCCGGGGATAGATGGACGGGGGGGGGGGGGGGGGGGGGGGTGTAAGTTTTACATTGTTTTTAAGGAGGTTTTAACCAGCACCCTGAAAAAAATGTACGAGGAGATTTTTAAGAATAGAGAGATGAACCAGAGAATGGGAATGGGTCTGATTAAACTGATATACAAAAGAAAAGGGGAGAGAGTTGACCTAAGAAACTACAGGCCAATTACAATGCTCAACACAGACCTAAAGATTCTAGCAAAAATCTTAGCAAATAGACTAAGGGAAGTAATGCCGACTATAATCAGAACAAATCAGGTATACGGGGTAAAAGGGAAAGACATAGCAGACACAACGCTAGGCATACAGGAAACAATCAGATACACGAAAACGAAACGCAAGGAAGGATATGCAATTAGTCTAGACTTCGAGAAAGCCTTTGACAGGGTGAATCACGGTTATTTATTTGGAATTTTAGAAAAATTTGGGTTTGGCGAACATTTTATTGAATGGATTAAAATTTTCTACAGGGGAGGGATAACTAGAATAAAGTGTAATGGTTTTTTAACGGAGTGTTTTAAAATAAAAAGATCTATAAGACAGGGGTTCCCTTTATCAACGCTGCTATATTCACTAATCTCAGAGCCGCTGGGCCTAGCAATAACAAGAGGGTGAAATAAAAGGAATCGGGGTAGAGGGAGGTAAAGGAAAAGAAAAGAGATATTTCAATACGCGGACGACACGACGTTAATAGTAAAAGAAAAGGAGAGCGTCAAGAAGGCCATGGATATTGTACAAATGTTTTGCAAGGGCTCAGGGGGCAAGATAAACCAAGATAAAACAGTATACATGAGATTTGGAGGCGCAATAGATCTAACGGATCATTTTGCTTTTAAGGAAATGAACGAAATAAAGATCTTGGGGATTTTAATCGGGAAGGACGATAGCAAGGCAGGAGAAACCATGTGGGAGGAGTTTTTAGGGAACATCGGAAGAAAATTGGCCTTCTGGAAGCTGAGGACCCTCAGTTTAAAAAGCAAAGTTTTAATCCTAAATATGTTGATGGCGTCCAAACTCTGGTATACCCTGTATGTGTCATCCATGCCTTTGTGGGCACAACAATGGCTGAAAAAATGTTTTTTAGACTTTTTAATGGGATAAAAAAAACACAGAGGATTGCATACAACACCTTGATAGGGGCCGTAGAACGGGGGGGTCTAGGACTAGTAGATGTGGAACAAAAGATAAACAGCCTAAGAGTGAAAATAATAAAAAAAGTATAGATGACACGAATAATCCACCGTGGAAAGAAACAATGGGATATTTTATAAATAAATGTGGGAATTTTAACTTGGGAGACACTGTCCTAAACATGAAAACAAAGAATTGGATGACCGAAGGGCTACCGGATTTTTATAAAGAAACGATGGGTGCCTGGGGAAAATTTAACTATTGTGTATTTTAAGCCCCGAGGCAGAGAGAACATCTTAAACCAGCCCCTGTTTTTAAAGAACAACGTTTTAAAGCAAGGGAAGGAGATCTTTTTTAGAAAATGGTGGGAGGTATGGATCACAAGGGTGAGGGATGTTTTATACGAGTTTAAAGAAGGGTTCCTACCCGTACAGTATGTAGTAGATGCAATGGAGGAGTCGAAGGAAGATTTTAGCAGGCAGGAAATAACCAATAAATACGAGATAATCAAGAAAGCAATACCAAAGGAATGAATAGAAAGCAAGAATAGAAAGCATGGAGGAGGAGGGGACGAGAAGGGAATTTTACGTGAAGGTGGGGGAAAAATGCGTTGATCTTAAACTTTGTACAGTGAAAATGTTTTATAGCTTTTTTAGAGACAGTATTTTTAAAATACCCATAGCAAATGAATACTGGCAAAAAAAAAGTTCAACGACCTGGCCGAAAACGACATATGGGACAATATGAGAGGGAGTTTCGTAGAGACAAAATTGGAAAGCCTCGAGTATTTTATCAGACACAGAGCGATATTTACAGATGCTTTTTTGAATAAGTTAGGAATGGAGCAGACGCCAACATGTAAAGTATGCAATGAGGTTGATGAAGGCTTTTCGCATTTGTTCTTGCACTGCAAAGGTTTGAAGGAAGCTAACGAGAAATGCAGAGAGATAATCAGGCATCTAAAGGGGGAAGAAAGTGACAGATAAGGAATGGAATAGAGTCGTCCTGCTAGGCGTCGATAAAAAGGGCAAAAATAGCAAGCTGATCAATCTGCTCGTGATGGTCTTTAAAAGCGCAATATGGGAAAGAAGGGTAGTAGCAAAGAGAGAAGGAATCGTGATGGATGGCGAGCGCGTTTTTAAAAGGAAAGTAGAGAAATATGTCGAGTGCCTGTTCCTCTATTTTAAGCAAAATGACAAAATGGATGAATTTTATAATGTCTTTACGCCAGAGGTATGTAAGTTTTTCAATGATTTACAGTGGGAAGTACCAAGACAACAAGGGTATTTTTATTAAATGAGTTATTTATTACTTTTAGAGTCTGTCTGTGTTTTTAAATTTAAAAATTACACTGAATGTAAAAAATAAATGTTTTTATCGAATTAGGTTTTGTGTGTAAAAACAATGTATATTCAAAAAAAATTTTAATGAAAATGTATTTATTTGTAACATGTCTTCCTTGATGGAACTTTGATACTTTCAATTAAAAAAAAAAAAAAAAAAAAAAAAAAAAAAAAAAACAAAGCCTGATCTCATCTGACCTCGGAAGCAAAGCAGAGTTGAGCCTGGTTAGTACTTGGTTGGGAGACTGAATGGGAATACTAGGTGCTGTAAGCTTTTTATTTGGATCAGTGTTTTCATGATCTCTGCACAACATCCTCTTTTGGGATAAAGATTGGATACAGGTTTGAAGGGGACCCAATTAATCAATCAAGTCAGTCAGTCAGTCCTTTGATTACACTATTTAAATAGGCCCCATATGGGGTCAGTTTTCGGTTACGGCCATACCACTCTGACGGCGCTAGTGAGTTGCACCTGAGAAGTAGGGAGTTGGCTGCAGTTGGTGAGAGAGGCTCACCAAAATCTTCGTGTCTATTTTTTTGTGGTTAAATACCTAGTTATTTTCATTAGTGTTTTTTGTTTGTTTGTTTTTCTTTCTTTTTGTGTAAAATGAACGGCTTAAAGACAACGGATACGGCAATGGCGGACGAAACACGATGTGGACAAGAATTCGGACTGGAAAAAAGACGAGATGGCGACGGAAAAGAGAAAGTGGAAAAGAAAGAAGGCGTGAAGAGTGTATATGAAGGAGGCAACAGTGACTGTGGACCTGGGGAACGTGGAGGAAGCCAGAGCGGAGGACATTATTAAAGCGGTGGCGGAAAAAATCGGAGAGGGAAAGATCCTGGCGGTGAGACCAAAACAGCGGAAAGAATACGAGGTAACGCTCGAAAAAGAGGAGGACACGGAAAGCCTAACCGGCGGACTGTTAATCAGAGGCATAAACTGAAGTTAAACGGCTACACAACAGGAACTTTGTCGTTTCCTTCATGCATCTGCCCGTCTATCTGGACGATGAGGCCATCGTTCAAAAGCTGACGGGATGGGGAGTAACACCCATCTCAAAAATAAAAAGGAGGCGGTATCCGGGTACAAACATCGAGGACGGGACCAGATTCATCAAAACAAGGTTCCCGAAAGAGGTGACGTCACTCCCGTACAGCACCAAACTGGAAACGGCAGAAGGACCGCAGTACTTCCGGGTAATGCACAGCCAACAGGTGAAGACTTGTCTGTGCTTGAGCCCGGACCATCTGGTAAAGGACTGCCCCAGCTTCAAGTGCTACAAGAGCGACAGGGAGAAACTTGGACACAAATTGACATCACTGAAACTTTGGAAAACGCGCTGGACAGAGCAGAACAAAAAGAGGAAAGAAGTAACAAGCAAAGTGCTGAAAATGAAAGTGAGGAGGGGGAAGAAATGGACGACAAAGTACTAAAAACAATAAAAAGGAAGCGATCAATAAAGGTTTTGCCAAGTTTGACAACTGCTAGGAAAAAAGTGATTAAAAAAAAGACATGTTGAAGCATGGAAAGAGATTAGTGTCTGAAGGACTTGGAGGGGATAGACTGAAACGATGGGTATGATGTACATCTTTCTTTGTTGCATGGTCTTAAGAATAGTAACATTTAATGCAAGAGGGCTTTTAAATATAAGCAAATTCGAAAAAGTTAAAGAAATGTGTAAATTGGAGGATACAATTGTATTACAAGAAACTAACTCGAGGGATGGGTTTATAAGCGAAGTGAGGAAAAGATGGAATGGAGAAATTTTTTATAGCAATGGTGAAATTCGGTAGAGGGGTAGCAATACTGATAAAAATAGAGATATAAAATGTAAAATGATGTATAAGGACATGGTTGGGAAATGCATGGTGGTAGAAATAGAACATGAAGAGAGAAAAGTGGTGGTGGTTAATGTACATGCACCAATGGAGGAACAGGAGAAGAGGGAGTATTTTAAGTTCTTAAGGGAGTTTTTAAAGAAGCACACTAAGGTTATTTTAATGGGGGATTTTAATACGGTTTTTAGCAAATTGGATATGGCTGAAGGGATGGTTTTTAAAATGGATACAGGGAGAAAGGAGTTAAAATCATTAATGGAAGACAGTAATATGATAGGCATTTGGAGAGAGAAATGAAAAGAAAAAAAAGAATTCAAGGAGGCAGATAGTCGGGAATTTTATGTGTAGAACAAGGATTGATTTTATCTTATGTACAAGAAACATAGAAAGTTTTATAGAAGGGATAAGGTACGGCGAAACAAGCCTAAGCGACCATAAGCCCCTGTTCTTGCGCATAGATTGGAGTGTAGTTAAATGAGGGCCAGGGGTATGGGTTTTAAATACAGCGATTTTAAAGAATGAAGAGTATATCGTAAAGATAAAAGAGATTATTGAAAACGAAAAAGGTATGTTCGTGGAAGATAAAAGAATATGGTGGGAAAATGTAAAATACGAAGTGAAAAAAAATTTACAATAAAATATTGCACACAAATGCAGAAAAGCAAAAAGAATAAGAAAAGAGAAATAAGGGAACGGTGGGAAAAAGAATTAAATGAGAAGGAAAGAGATATACAAAAATTAAAAGCAATAGAAGAGGAATTGCAAGAAATGGAAGAAAATAAATATCAAGGTGCAAGGTTGCGAAGTAAAGCAAAGTATATGATGGAAGGAGAAAAGTGCACAAAATTCTTTTTCGATCTGGAAAGGAGAAAAGGGAAAGCCGAAACAATAAAAGGAATAAAAGGAGAGAATGGAAAAGTAGTAGAAAAAAAATGAGGAAATTGTGGAAGAAATTAAAGCATACTATGAAAAGCTATTTAGTTCAGAGGGAGTAGAAGAAGAAGAGAAGGCATTTTTATTGAATCAAATAAAAACAAGGGTAGGAGAGGAAGATTAAAAAAAGAATGTGACCAGGACATAAGGGAGGAAGAGATAGAAAAAGCCATAACTCAATTAAATAGAAAGAAAAGCCCGGGGATAGATGGGTTGGGGGGTGAGTTTTATATTGTTTTTAAGGATTTTTTTACCAGCACCCTGAAAGAAGTGTATGATGAGATCTTTAAGAAAGGAGGGATGAACCAAAGAATGGGAATGGGGTTGATTAAGTTGGTATATAAAAGAAAAGGACAAAGGGTAGACTTAAGAAACTACAGACCGATCACAATGTTTAATACAGACTTAAAGATTTTAGCAAAAATTTTAGCCAATAGACTAAAGGAAGTAATGCCGAGCATAATCAAAACAAATCAAGTATATGGGGTAAAAGGGAAAGACAGAGGACACAACGCTAAGCATACAAGATACAATCAGATACATGAAAATAAAAAACAAAAAGGCGGCTATGTAATTAGTCTAGATTTTGAGAAAAGCTTTTGACAGGGTGGATCACGATTATTTATTTGGAATTTTAAAAAGATTTGGTTTTGGAAAGAATTTTATTGAATGGATTAAAATTTTATACAGAGGCGCAATAACGAGAATAAAATGCAATGGGCTTTTAACACAGTGTTTTAAAATACAAAGATCTATAAGACAGGGATGCCCATTATCAGCGCTTTTATACTCACTTATATCAGAGCCACTAGGATTAGCCATAAAACAATGAGCAATAAAAGGAATCGGTGTTGAAGGAGGTAAAGAAAAAGAAAATATTTCAATATGCAGATGACACGACAGTAATAGTAAAAGAAAAGGAGAGCATTAAAAAAGTCATGGAAATCGTACAAATGTTTTGTAAGGGCTCAGGAGGAAAGAAACGAAGACAAAACAGTGTATATGAGATTTGGAGGGGCTATAGATCTAACAGATTATTTTGCTTTCAAAGAAACAAAAGAAATAAAGATCCTAGGTGTTTTAATTGGGAAGGACGAAAGGAAAGCAGGGGAAACCATGTGGGAGGGCATATTAGGAAATATTGAAAGAAAACTGGCCTTTTGGAAACTGAGGACTCTTAATTTAAAAGGGAAGGTTTTAATCCTAAATGTGCTGATGGCGTCCAAGTTGTGGTATACCTTATACGTGTCATCAATGCCTTTGTGGGCAGAACAAAGGCTGAAGAAATGTTTTCTAGACTTTTTGTGCGATAAAAAACCGCCAAGAATCGCATACAACACTTAGATAGGTGGAAAGGAGGGGTCTGGGTTTAGTGGATGTGGAGCAAAAGAAAAACAGTTTGAGAGTGAAAATAATAATAAAAAAAAAAATAAAATAAAAAAGTATATGGATGATGAGAATAAAGCAGCGTGGAAAAAAAATGGAATATTTTATAAACAAATGTGGGAATTTTAATTTGGGAGATAGTATTCTATGCATGAAAACAAAGAATTGGATGACGGAAGGGCTACCGGATTTTTATAAAGAAATGATGGGCGCCTGGGGAAAATTTTTAACCATGGTACACTTCAAGCCCCGAGGCAGAGAGAACATCTTAAACCAGCCCCTGTTTTTAAACAACAGCGTCTTAAAGCAAGGAAAGGAGATTTTTTTTAGAAAATGGTGGGAGGTGGGAATTACAAGGGTTAGGGACGTTTTTTACGAGTTTAAAGAAGGTTTCTTACCGGTACAGTGTATAATAGATGCAATGGAGGAGGCGAAGGAGGACTTTAGCAGACAATAAATAATCAATAAGTACAATGTAATCAAGAAAGCAATACCGAAGGAGTGGATAGAGAGAATTGAAAACATGGAGGAGGAGGGAACAGGAAGAGAGGTTTACATGAAGGTGGGAGAAAAACTGTTTGCTTTTAAACAATGTACAGTGAAAATGTTTTATAGTTTCTTTAGAGATGGAGTTTTTAAAAACACCAATTGTAAATGAGTACTGTCAAAAGTTGTTCAATGACCTTGAAGAGGACATATGGAATAACATGAAAGGGACGATCGTAGAGACAAAACTGGAGAACCTTGAGTATTTTATCAGACAGAGTAATATTCACAGACTCTTTTCTGAACAAATTAGGAATGGAGCAGACGGCAATATGTAAAGTATGTAATGATGAGGAAGGTATTTTACATTTGTTTTTGCACTGCAAAGAGTTGGAAGAAGTTAACATGAAATGTAGGAAAATAATTGGGCATCTGAAGGGGGAAGAAAATGAGAGACATGGAATGGAATAAAGTCGTCATGCTAGGAGTTGGTAAAAAGTGCAAAAACAATAAACTGATCAATCTGCTCATGATGTTGTTTAAAAGTGCAATATGGGAAAGAAGGGTTGTGGCAAAGAGAGAAAGAATTGTAATGGATTTTGAGCGTGTTTTTAAAAGAAAAGTGGAAAAATACGTAGAATGTCTGTTTCTCTATTTTAAACAAGAAGATAAAATGGACGAATTTTACAACGTTTTTACGCAAGAGATGTGCAAGGTCTTTGACGATTTACAATGGGAAGTGCCAGGATAACAAGGGTAATTTTATCATATGTGTCATTTATTGTTTTAAGGGTTGACTGTTTTAAACTGAATATTATAATGGATGTAAATAACATGTTTTATTGAGGTAGGATTTATTGTTTAAAAAATAAAATGTACATTCTAATATATTTTAAGGTGAAAAATTTTTTTTGTAATGTTTTATAATGGAATTTTTTGAATACTTTCAATAAAAAAAAAAAGCCCGATCTCCTCTGACCTCGGAAGCAAAGTAAAGTTGGGCCTGGTTAGTATTTGGTTGGGAGACTGAATGGGAATACTAGGTGCTGTAAGCTTTTCATTTGGATAAGTGCTTTAATTATCTCTGCACAACATCTTTTGGGATAAAGATTGGATGCACTTTTGAAAGGGACCCAATCAGTCAGTCCTATTCAAGGTTTGCTTACACTACTTAAATAGGCACCATTTGATGGTAGCTTTTGCTTACGGCCATACCACTCCGACAGCGCTAGAGTGTAGCACCACAGAAGAAGTGTGTTGGCTGCAGTAGGTGAGAGAGGCTCACCAAAAGCTTGGTGTTTATTTTCATCTGTGTTTATTTTATTATTATTTTTTTAATCCTCCCCGCAGTACGGGCTGTTTGGGAGGAGGTTAAACGTAGTTTGTGTGTTTGTTAAAAATTGATGATTTAAAGTCAACAGATGAGGCAATGGCAGGAGAAACATGACATGGACATGAAAAAGGACCGGATAAACGACAACGAGATGGGAACAGAAAAGAGGAAGAAGTCAGCATGGGAGTGTACACTAAAGAAGCTACAGTCACTGTGGATTTGGGAAGTGTCCAAGATGCATGAGCAGAGGACATCAAAGCGGTGACGGAAAGAATTGGAGAGGGGAAAATCCTAGTGGTAAGACCAAGACAATCAAAAGAATATGACGTGACACTCAAAAGTGAAGATACAGAAGAGTTAATGGACGGACTGAATCAAAGGTGAAGTGTGTGAAGTGAAAAGACTACAGAACAGGGATTATGTGGCCTCCTTCATGCATCTGCCTGTTTATTTGGATGATGATTTTTAAAAAGCTGGAGGGAATGCCCATCTCTAAAATTAAAAGGAGAATGTATCCGGGCACAAACATTGAGGATGGGACAAGATTTGTAAAAACAAGGTTCCCGAGAGAGGTGATGTCCCTCTCGCATAGCACGAAAATGGAAACGGCAGAAGGACCGCAGTACTTCCGGGTGATGCACAGTGCATGAGCCCGGATCGTGTGGTGAAGGATTGCCCTAATTTTAAGTGCTATAAATGTGAGGAGAGGGGGCATTTTGCAAGAGACTGCAACACGGTGAAGTGTCCGGATTGCAGAAAGTCTTTAAAGTGTGAATGCTGGATGAAGAGCGAGGAGGGAGAAGAGGAGCAGATGAACGGGCAGAGGCATGAAGGAGACAGCGAGAAGGAGCAAGAAGAAGAAACCAGAGGAACACAGGTCAGTGACATAGCAGAAAACACAGAAAATGGAGCACAGACGGATGAATGCGAAAAACAGAACGTGCAAATAGAACAAGAGGGAGAAATCTGGACACAAATAGACATGACTGAAACTTTGGAAAGTGCATTGGACAGAGCAGACGAAAAAGAACAAAGCAGTAATGAACAACATGCTGAAAATGAAAGTGAAGCGGGGGAAGAAATGGAGGATAAAACACTGAAAACTATGAAAAGGCGGCGATCGATAAAGGTTATTCCAAGCTTGGAAGCAGCCAGAAAAAGAGCGATTAAAAAGGATGCACTTAAACATGAAAACAGGTATGAGTGTGTAAAGGATTGGAGCGGATGGACTGAAAAGATGACTTTGTTGTACGTTCTCCTCTGTTTTAGGATTTTAAGAATTGTTACATTTAATGCCAGGGGACTTTTAAATATAAACAAATTTGAAAAAATAAAAGAAATGTGTAAAATGGAAGATGTTTTACCAGAAACTAACTGGAGAGAAGGGTATACAAGTGAAATAAGGAAAAGATGGAATGGGGAAATATTTTATAACAATGGTGATAAGTCTGGAAGAGGAGTAGCAATACTAATAAAAGAAAATAGAGATACAAAATGTAAAATAGTGTATAAGGACACATTTGTGAAATGTATGGAAGTAGAGATAGAATATGAAGAGAAGAAAGTAATAGTGGTCAATGAACAAGCACCAGCAGGGGAGCAGGAAAAGAGAGAGTATTTTAAGTTTTTAAGGGAGTTTTTAAAGAAGCACAATCAAGTTATTATAATGTGGGATTTTAATACAGTGTTTAGTAAATTGGATATGGCTGAGGAAATGGTTTCTAAAACTGACACAGGAAGAAAAGAGCTAAAATTACTGATGGAAGACATGATTGATATATGGAGAGAAAGGAATGAAAAGAAAAAAAAGAAGAATACTCAAGGAGGCAGATAGTCAGGAATTTTATGTGCAAAACAAGAATAGATTTTGTTTTATGTACAAGGAACATAGAAGGTTTTATAGAAGGGATGAGGTATGAAGAAACAAGCCTAAGTGATCATAAGCCACTTTTTATGCAAATAGATTGGAGTACAGTGAAAAGAGGGCCGGGGTATGGGTCTTAAACACAGTGGTTTTAAAGAATGAAGAATATGTTGAAAAGATAAAAGATATCATTGAAAATGAAAAAGAAAATGGAATGTATGTGGAAGATAAAAGAATATGGTGGGAAAATGTGAAGAATGCAGTGAAAAAAATTTACCATAAAATATTGCAGACAAATACAGAAAAGCAAAAAGAATAAGGAAAGATGGGAAAAAGAATTAAATGAGAGAAAAAAAAAGATATACAAAAATTAAAAGTAATAGAGGAAAAACTGAAGAAATATTAGTGTGAGGTTGCGAAGCAAAGCATATAGTGGAGGAAGAAAAGTGCACAATTTCTTTTTGCTGTAGAAAGGAGAAAGCTGAAACAAAAGGGGAAAATGGAGAAGTATAAAAAAAAGAGGATTTTTTGAAAGAAAAAAAAGCATATTATGAAAAGCTATTCATTAGAGATGGAGTAAAAGAAGAAGAAGAAGTATCACTATTGAAGCAAATAAAAACAAAAGTAAGAGAGGAAGATAAAAAAAAAAGGATGTGATCAAGACATAAGAGAGGAAAAGATCAAAAAGCTTTAAGTAAATTAAATAGAAAAGTCCAGGTATAGATGGTTGGGGGAGTGAGTTTTATATCGTTTTTAAGGATTTTATAACTAGCACCTTAAAAGAAGTATATGAAGAGGTTTTTAAGAAAGGAGAGATGAATCAAAGAATGGGATTGATGAAGTTGATATATAAAAGAAAAGGAGAAAAGGGTAGACCTTAATAACTACAGACCAATTACAATGCTCAACACCAATTTAAAGATTTTGGCAAAAATTTTAGCCAACAGATTAAAAGTAGTAATGCATATAGTAATGTATAATTAAAACAAATCTAGTGTACAGTGTAAAAAGAAAATATATAGCAGACAACAATAAGCATAAAAGATATGATCAGGTACATGAAAATCGAAAACAGAGAAGGCTATGTAATTAGTTTAGACTTCAAAAAGCCTTTGACAGGGTGGAACATGATTATTTTTTGGAATTTTAAAGAGTTTTGGTTTCGGAGAGAACTTTACTGAATGGATTAGAATTTTATACAGGAGGCGCAATAACGAGAGTTAGCAGTCTGTAAAATGGCCAATAACAAGGCCACTGGGCCTGATGACATACCATCAGAATTGTGGAAGAGGTTAGCAGAACCAGGAGCTTATTTCCTGACAACCCTTGTTCAACAAATTTCCTGATGATGGCATTCCAACTGCATGGAGAAAAAGCTATCTAGTGCCTTTGTACAAAAACAAAAGGTGACATAAGACTCTGTGGGAACTACAGGGCTATAAAACTGATATCACACACCTTTAAAATCTGGGAACCGGTAATAAATAGAAGATTGATGCATCTAACTAAGGTCACTGAAAACCAGTGCAGATTTGTTGCAGAAAAATCAACAACCGATACTATACATTCGATTCAAATCCTTATGGAAAAGCAGAGACAACAAGAAAGATCTACACATGGTGTTTATAGATTTAGAAAAAGCTTTTGACCGTGTTCCGAGACCACTAGTATGGCAAGCTCTACGATCACAAAAAGTGCCCGAATGTCTCAATATAGTGGCCGACGTGTACGGAGGTGCAACCACTAAGAAAACCACAATACCACATGACCAGAAAAGTGCTGGAGCTTGGTACAGGAAAGAGAAGCCGTGGAAGACCTCACCTAAGATGGATGGATGTTATAAATAAAAGACCTCACTAGAGACAATATAGACCCAACAACGATCTAGAACAGAACAACCTGGAGACAAAAGATTAGGAGAGCCGACCACAAGTAGATATGGGAAAAGGCCGGACAAAGAAAAAGCACGATAAGGAGAGTAAAATGTAATGGGTTTTTAACAGTGTTTTAAAATAAAAAGATCCATAAGACAAGGATGCCCACTATCAGCTCTTTTATATTCACTAGTTTCAGCCATAAAGCAAGAAGAAAAAATAAAAAAAAAAAAGAATAAAAAAATAGGAAGTAAAGAAAAGGACAAAATATTTCAATATGCAGATGATACCACAGTGATAGTAAAAGAAATGGAGAGTGTTAAAAAAATCATGGAAATTGTACAGATGTTTTGTAAGGGCTCAGGATGTAAGGTAAATGAAGAAAAAACAGTGTATATGAGATTTGGAGGTGTGACAGATTTAACAAATCATTTTACTTTCAAAGAAACAAAAGAAATAAAGATCTTAGGTGTTTTAATTGGGAAGGATGAAAAGAAAGCGAGGGAAACCATGAGGGAAGACATTAGGAGGTATTGAAAGAAGACTGAATCTTTGGAAACTGAGGACTCTTAATTTAAAAGGGAGGATTTTAATCCTGAATGTGTTGATGGTGTCAAAGTTATGGTATACCTTATATGTGTCATCTATGCCGTTGTGGGCAGAAAGAAAGCTGAAAAAACGTTTGAGATTTTTTATGGGACAGGAAGCCACCAAGAATCACATACAACAATTGAATAGGTGCAGTGGGAAGGGGAGGGATTGGGTTTAATAGATGCCGAGCAAAGGAAAAACAGTTTGAGATTGAAAATAATTAAAAAGAAAAACGTTTATGGATGAAAATAAAGCAGCATGGGGGAAAAAAAAACCCCAATGGAATATTTTATAAGTAAATTTGGGAATTTTAAATTGGGGAAATAATATTTTATGAATGAAAACAGAACTGGATGATGGAAGGGTTACCAGATTTTTATAAGGAAATGATGAGCGCCTGGGGAAAATTTTTACCAATGTACATTTTAAACCCCGAGGCAGAGAGAACATTTTAAATCAGCCTTTATTCTTAAATAACAGCATTTTAAATCAAGGAAAATAGATTTTTTTAAGAAATGGTGGGAGGTGGGAATCACAAGGGTTAGGGATGTTTTATATGAATTTAAAGAAGGGTTTTTACCTGTACAGTGTATAGTAGATGCAATGGAGGAGAAAGAGGATTTTAGCAGACAAGAAATAAAAACAAACAAACAAACAAACAAACAAAAAAAAAACAGGAAGAGAGGTCTATGTGAAGGTGGGAGAAAAACTGGGTGCTTTTAAAGAATGTACAGTGAAAATGTTTTATAGCCTTTTTAGAGTTAAAAAAAAACCAAAAACAACTATTGTTAATGAGTACTGGCAACAGAAATTCAATGACCTTAAAGAAGAAAGTATATGGAACAATATGAAAGGGATGATCATAGAAACAAAATTAGAGAACCTAAATTAGAGTATTTTATCAGACAAAGTGATATTTACAGATGTCCTACTGAACAAAATAGGAATGGAGCAAAGTGCAACATGTAAAGTATGTAATGATGAAGTGTTTTTACATTGCAAAGAATTGAAAGATTTTAATGCAAAGTTTAAGAGAATAATTGAACATCTGAGAGGGGAACAACATGAGAAAGACATAGAATGGAATAAGGTGATGTTAGGATAGGATAAAAAGTTTAAAAACAAAAAAAAAAAAAACAGGATTTATTGTTAAAAAAAAAATATAAGTATATACTGATGTATTTTAATGTGAAAAATATTTATGTTGTAATGTTTTTAATGGAATTTTTGAATACTTTTAATAATAATTAAAAAAAAAAAAAAAAAAAAAAAAAAAAAAAAAAAAAAAAAAAAAAAACCCCAACCCTCTCATCTGACCTCGAAAGCAAAGTTGGGCCTGGTTAGAACTTGGTTGGGAGACTGAATGGGAATACTAGGTGCTGTAAGCTTTTCATTTGGGAAAGTACTCCCTCATTCTTTATGCAACGTACTGGTGCTTAGACTTCACACGAACGTGTTTTGCGTAAAGTGATTCTCTGTATTTGCAAATCAAAGAATCACTCCTGACGTGAAAGGACACATCATCTTGTCTCATGTTGATGATGCTCTGACGTCCGTCTGAGGAAGCTGCTATAGGAAGCAGGCATGCAGCACAACTTTGTACTCTCCCTCATCTAGTTTTTATTTTTTCATCAGTCACACATGACTTCTTAGTTTTGCACGAGGACTGATGTCTCCACAGGTCATTTTTCCTGAACATTCTAAAACAATATGGGCAAGGCAAATAGTCCTTAAGAGAAGCTTTATCAGACGGCTGCTTCCAGGTCACCATGTCCTCTACTTTTTTTCCAGAACTTTGGAATTGTGTTTAAAGTCTCCTTTATTGCGTAGCTGTTCCAGAAGAACCTTTCTTTCTTTTGATCTTAATGGAAAGCTGAAGGCATATGCCACATCTTTGACCTCGATATGCTTTCTCCCCAAATGCCTCGAGATCTTTAACTGTGATTTGCCACAGTAGAGGCAATAATGTCTTTTGTCCAGTGCTCATTTATGGTCTTCCCTTTTTGTACAAATTTTTAGGGTCACAGTTGATTTGCCTTTATTTGTTTTGTTTATCTCGAGTTGTTTGTGTCTTTTCAGATAAATTCTAAGTTTCTTTTGTTTTTTTTTTTTTAAATGGTGCACTTCCCTCTTTACTGATCATCATTACTCAAATTTGTGTCTGGACCTTCAAGATATTCTTTACTGGACTGTTTCTTAAGCGATGAACCTTTGTTTGGGCTCAAATCTTCCACATCACTGGATGATGACGTTCTGTGTTCCGGATTGTAATCTGGGTCTAGTACTGCGCAGCTGGATACTTCAGATTCCAAGGAATCACTCTCTGGTTCCTCATGAATATCATCCAGCTGCAAGTTCAATCATCATGAGTTAAAGTCTAACTTTAAATAGACACTTCACCACCATTATTTTGACGATGGACTATCTGACTTACTGATACTAACCAAAGTCAATTGTAAATGTATATTATAACAGTACATTACAAAATTAACACAACAGTTACCGGGCTTAGCTGACCACTTTTATTAAGTGAAAGGATATAACATTTTAATTTCCTGTGCAGAAATATTTCAGTTGCTTAAGCAGCTTCAAACTTGTTAAATTGTAAAGTCTAAAACTACAATTATGAGATTCAATTATGAGTTCCAGCACGAAAAAATAAAGGTCAACGTTAAAAGAGTTTAAAGCTTCTATTTCTAACGTTCAGAAAACCCTTGTTTCTCTGTGTGTAGCTATTAGCCAAGCAAACTGCACATATACAGTATCTCACACAAGTGAGTACACCCCTCACATTTTTGTAAATATTTGATTATATCTTTTCATGTGACAACACTGAAGAAATGACACTTTGCTACAATGTAGTGAGTGTACAGCTTGTGTAACAGTGTAAATTTGCTGTCCCCTCAAAATAACTCACACAGCCATTAATGTCTAAACCACTGGCAACAAAAGTGAGTACACCCCTAAGTGAAAATGTTCAAATTGGGCCCAAAGTGTTAATATTTTGTGTTACACAAGCTGTACACTCACTACTTTACATTGTAGCAAAGTGTCATTTCTTCAGTTGTCACACGAAAAGATATAATCAAATATTTACAAAGATGTGAGGGGTGTACTCACTTTTGTGAGATACTGTAAGTATAATATAATGTTTTCTCTCTCTCATACACATTTAAAAAAAAAAAAAAAAAAAAAAAAAAAAAATCACTCCTCATCAGGTTCATTTTTGATACTCAGTATGGTTCTTTTCATCACTAAAATGTTTTTATTCTTATTTTTAAAAACAGACTCAGAATATGATTAGCATAAAATAAAACTAATAAGCAAAGTAACTATATAAACTCAATAACTCACAGGAAATCAATGTAAAATCTCAATAAAATAAACTGAGATGAATAAAGAATACAAACAGAACCCTGGTGACATCTTTCAAAAGTATTTAATACATTTAAATTGCTTCACATTCTTACATATAGAACCTTTAATATAATCTCCATTATTTAATGTCAAATTTAATGTGCTAAAGCACAGACCCTATAGAATGGCCCAGATACCTGAGGTCTTATGTTTGGACTGTGCCCAAAATACAATTAGTCTTCTATTTGGAGTATTAAGTATTAATTCATCATGGAGACTGAACCTAATCTACAACTCTATTAATGTGCAGGGACGCCATGAAACTGTACAGTTGCAACCATCTACCATGCTGATAACTTTTATCTCCACCACTTGATATATCTTGCATATATTGTATATCTTGTTTATTTATTTTGTTTATTTATCTTATTTATTTATCTGTGTATTATCTGTTTATTCTTCTTGTGTATTGAATGTATATGTTTGCACGGAACAAAAAGGAGTGGCTCTTAATTTCATTGTACATATGTATAGTGACAATAAAAGGCATTCATTCATTCATTCATTGTAAAATAGAACTTCTCCACTGTAGCCTACATACATGTAGCTGTCCTAACAGACATGAGGATCTAATCTAGCAGCATTACATCAGTTTAAGTACTTCCTACAAACAATCACACTGGATCTTACAATCAGTTATTATCTTATCCTTAACTTATAATGATTCCAGATCTGGGATTAATTTCTATCACCACATTATGTTGTTTCATTTGCAAAATTCCACCTTAAAATTTTATTACAGTTACTAACAACTGCTCAAAAGATTTTGTAAAGGCACATACCTCTGTTGAACTTTCTTCCATCGTTTCCTGGACACCAAAGAGAAGATTGAAAAAATTACTACATTATATCAGTTTAAACAAAATAATTCCAATCACAGGCAACAATAAAGCAATACAGTAATGTTTTAGTACCTCATTCATCTTTTTACATGACAATTAAGACCTTAAATATAAAGATATACCACAGATTGTGATTTATACAGAATATGTATGGATATAATTTATATAATTTGGTCACTTGTTCATTTTTTCAGAGAAGCCGCTGTAAAGAAACAAATCCGTCCACTGACTTGTCTTGATTATACTCGGTCAATTTGTTCTTAAACTTTACTCTAGTTCATCTCGAAAGTTCCATGAGTCTCCGACATACCGATATCTTCTGTCCATATGCATACCACGATCACTAAAACAACCCCCACCCTGAAAAAATAAAAAGCTACATGTTTACCATAAAAATACCTGCAAGTGAGGATCATAAAATCTTACCTGCACTGTAAAGGTTTTTGAAAATCAGCTTTCGCATCAATTATGATGAAATCTCAGCCACTCCGGGCTTCTCCTGAACATCTCCAGGCCACTGCTCAAGTCATCCATTTTAGGTCAAGATGCACGTGCAGCGCAGTTGCAGGTGTAGGGGAGGGGAAGGGGAGGGGGAGGGGAAGGGGGAGGGGGAGGGGAAGGGGGAGGGCGTGGCTACCAATTAAGGCCTCACTGAAGGCAGCTAAATGTGCATCACAATATTCTCCAATTCTCAACTCTGACTCACAGGCTTAGAGTGTTTGAAATAAAGGAAGGTTGACGTTTATTAATGCAGTTAACTTAAAACCTAAGTAAAACCTAAATTCGATTGTATGTATATCAGTAGTGCAAAAAGTAGTCTGATATTTTAACTACAAGAGTACAACATTGAATTAATACTGTTACAAGTCATGCATTTAAATTTGAACTTAAGTAAAAATAAAAAAGTATAAGCAACAAAACATGCTTAGTACCAAAAGTATAAATATGCGTTATGCACAATTCAGTAATTAAATTACTGAATTTTAATTGTGGATGTATTCATTTTAAAAAATCCTTTTAAAATTGCAGATTGTAAAGGTGGAGCTAATTTTCAGATGTTATACTGTCTGAAATGTTCTTGGAATGGAAATACTCTAAACTAGTAGGCCTACCTCAAAGAAGTACCTCAATACTGTACTTAATTACATGACCTATACAAATATATTTACAGCACCCTCCACTAATATTGGCACGCTTGGTAAATATTAGCAAAGAAGGCTGTGAAAAAAGAAGGTATTGTCGTGAATAAAATCAACCTTTTAGCCTAGGTCAAAAACTTCGGAGACAGAGAGTTTAGTAGATGTCAAAAAGTAAATAAACTTTATTGAAAATCAATAAAGTGTGACAGTCTGCAGAGTGTCCGAATTATGGATACACAAACATGTCTTTATATACCTATCTCCACAGCATAGTCTCTGTAGGTGGGGTCTTGCCTGTCCTCGTTGAAATAGACCAGTCTTCTTTTGCCACAATTAAATATTCATGTCTGTGTTATCTTAAATTTGTGGAACATGCGCAGTTAGTAGTTTTTCTTGAAAAGGTTTCATGAGGACAAGGTTTCTTTTACAAAAAAAGGTTTCACACAGGCTTGTGTGTCTTGACCTTGGCTCCCTTATTAGGCCTCAATGAGCATCTGTCTGTCTCTATCGGTTGTCCCCGCTGATATCTACCTCCTTTCCCGAGGCCCTCTCCTAACTCCCTAATTTGTATCTGCCTCAAAGTTATTTACTCACACATGCGAATATCTACTGCTAATTTTTATTGTTGTGGAGACAGGAGACAGCTAATACAGAAGAACAATTGTTGTACACTGAAACACAGAGTTCATTCAACTCAAATCCACTCAGAATATAATTTGATCAAACATTGATCTATGGATTTAGATTATGCTTCTAACTGTTGATTATACATATAGATTATGTTTTTTAACCAATATTGATTATACGATAATGCTCAAGTAATATTTGTAAATGTTGGTTACATATTGAATTCACTTCATTAACATATCCAAATGTCAGTTACACATATTGTTTGCACTTCAAAGATATTTTCCATAGTATAAATATGAGGTAACACATAGGCCATATTCCCTTAATCATTAATAACAGTGACCCAGGACAGCCAGGAACCTTGGGTTGATTTTTGATGACGGCTTGACCTTTACAGACCACACATCAACAACTGCATGGTCCTGTAGGTTCATTCTCTACAACATCAAGAGAATCAGACCCTATCTCACCGAACAGGCTACACAGCTACTAGTCCAGGCTCTTGTCATATCAAAACTGGACTACTGCAATGGACTACTCTCGGGCCTCCCAGCAGCTCCATCGAACCCCTTCAGATGATTCAGAATGCAGCAGCACGCCTTGTCTTCAACCTGCCCAAAAGAATCCATGTCACACCCCTCTTCATCTCCCTCCACTGGCTTACTGGAGCCTCCCGCATCAAATTTAAGGTTTTGATGCTCACGTACAAGACCTTGCCTGGAACAGCACCCCCTACCTCAACACTTGTCTTTGAGGCTTACGTTCCCTCACGCAATCTGTGATTGATTAATTACCGACACTTAGTAGTGCCTACTCAGCGTGGCTCAAGGTCCCTTTCCAGAACCTTCACACTAACTGTCCCTCAGTGGTGGACTGAACTTCCAACCTCAATCCGGACCGCAGAATCTGTCACTATCTTCAAAAAACAGCTAAAGACCCACCTCCCCCGTGAACACCTAACCAACCCATAAAATGCCAACCCCACATTATCCTTAATTAAAAAAAAAAAATTAAAACTACATACTCTGGCTCTTACACCTCTACTCTGCACACTTTGCTTTTCTAGACCTCAAAGATCTTGTATAGTAGCACTACTTGCATTGTTCTCCGCTTGATATAATATCTCTTTGCTTGTATTTCCTCATTTGTAAGTCAGTTTTGGATAAAAGCGTCTGCTAAATGAATAAACGTAAATGTAAACAATCGGTAAAACCAAGGAATATAGTTGTGATGTGCGGCAAACAGTTGTTGATCTTCACAAAATGGGAAGTGTCTATAAGAAAATAGCAGAAGCATTGAAAATGTCCATTTCCACCATCAGGGCAATAATTAAGAAGTTCCAGTCAACTGGAGATGTTATGAATCGACCTGGAATTGGACGTGTGTCTATATCGTCTCAACACACTGAAGAGGACGGTTCGAGTGGACAAAACATCTCCAAGGATCACAGCTGGAGAACTGCAGAAGTTAGTTGTGTCTTGGGGTCAGAAAGTCTCCAAAACTACAATCCGAAGTCACCTACATCCATCACCACAAGTTGTTTGGAAGGGTTTCAAGAAGAAAGCCTCTACTCATCCAAAAACAAACTCAAGCACAGGGGCATAAACTGGGCTGGGCATGCAGGGCTGTAGCCCCAAAGATCTTTTCTTTAGCCCTGAATAATTCTGCACCTTGGAGCGATTTGTCACTACGTAACTGAACACATATGCCAAATTCCTATGACAAATGAATAAAAGAAGACAGCTTGTAATTTTATATCTTCAGTGAACGGAGGCGAGGCCAATCAGACAGGGTGTGCAGAAAAATACTGCCAAGTTCACACAGTCTGTGTGAGGAAAAATGGATGCTGCTTGATTTTAAACCAGTAAATGAGTTGAAACTGAAACAGTAACATCCTCTCATGCTGAGCAGGAAAACAAGGTGTGTAAATATCTATATGAGTTTGTGAATATATATAAGTTTCATGAAAATGATATGAGCAGAGCATAAGGACAGATAATGTACTCTGCACTGCACTGTAGCAGCTAAACCCATACAGTGATAACTTAGACGAGCAAACACATGGGCTAACACACAAATACCTGACTATCCCAGATGTCTGTAAAAACGACCACATCATCGAGGGAGGCTTCACAGTTCTCTACATCTCCCAATACCTGTGCCATTAGCCGCTGAAATGTAGCTGGAGCATTTTTTAGACCAAAAGCCATAACCGTATATTAGAGGAACCTGTCTGGTGTTGTGAATGCAGAAATCTCAGATGCACGTGGTGTGAGTGGAACCTGCCAGTAACCCTTTAGAAGGTCCAGTTTTGTGACAAAGTTTGCATTTCCGATTCGGTCAACACAATCTTTTATTCTTGGGAGGGGAAACGAATCCGGCTTTGGTTAAAACGTTGACTTTTCTATAATCTGTGCAGAACCTATAGCTTTTGTCAGGCTTTGGAACTAGTAGGCAGGGCGAGCACCAGGGACTACAGCTAAGCACAGCAAGACCATTCTCAAGCAAGTAGTCTGTTTCTTCTGTCATAATGGCACGTTTAGTGGGATTAACCCTGTAAGCATTTTGTTTAACTGGAGTATTATTACCCACATCAATGTCATGTCTGAGGACAGTAGTATGAGAAGGGGTATCAGAAGAAAGTGATGGATATTTCTTTAAAAGACTTATTAAATCACCGTGGGCTGGCTCTGACAAGTGCGCAAGTTTAGACTGGATATTTGCCAGCCATTCAGAGTTTGGTAACTGATCACAGGGAAAACAAGCCCTACCTAAACTGAGACCATCCACCTCAGGAGAATACTCAGATGGTGGCACGCTCATAGAGGCAGCAGCTACTGACTTGACAACAGGAAGTGAAGAGCCAACATCTGTGGTAGCACGAGAGATATAAGGCTTGAGCATATTCACATGGCACACAAGAGACTTTCGTTTCCAGTCAGGGGTTTTCACAACATAGTCTGTATCACTCAATTTAGACTCAATAACATAAGGACCTGGGAACCTAGCCTGGAGAGCAGAGCCGGGTAATGGCAGTAAAACCAAAACCTTGTCACCCGCTTGGAATGTATGCACCACAGCCTTTTTATCAAAACGAACCTTCATACAGGCCTGAGAGGATGCCAGAGAACTTTTGGCTAACTCAAAAACAATATGTAGGTGCTCATGAAAGGAGCTAAAATAATCTAGGACATTCCTAGTTGGGGGTTTCACCGGACTTGGAGACAAGCTCTTCCTGTAAAACCTTTAAAGGTCCATGAACAGAGTGCCCAAAGACTAACTTGGCAGGACTGAAACCAAGTGACTCTTATCACGGATAGTAAACAATAACGGGGAATCCCTTCATCCCAATCTTTTCCCTGACCTAAACAGTAGGTCCGAAGCATAGACTTCAATGTCTGAGGGAAGCGTTCAAATGCACCCTGGGACTCTGGGTGATAAGCACTAGAAATCTAATGACGCATGTTCGGTTGTGTCATAACCTTCCTGAACAGGGAAGACATAAAATTTGAACCCTGGTCTGACTGGATGTATTTTGCCAAACCAAAAGTGGTACAAAACTTGACAAGACATGGGACTTTATGCTACGAAGGGGTATAGCTTCAAGGCACCTAGTAGCAGCACACATCAAAGTTAGTAGATACGAATGACCAGACTTGGCTCGAGGAAGGGCACCCACACAATCTATTAAAATTCTTTCAAAAGGTTCTCCCATAACAGGTACAGGTTGTAGTGGAGCAGGGGGAACGACCTGATTTGGCTTCCCTGCAACCTTACACACATGACAGGAGCGGCAATACCTGGCAACCTCTGACCACATAGCAGGCCAAAAAAAAAAAAAGCCTTAAAACACGGTCATATGTCTTCCTCACACCAAGGTGACCAGCGTGATAATGGTCATGGGAAATACTCAACACCTGGGTTCGGTATGGTTTTGGAAGCACAAATTGAAAAACTGACCTCGAATCATGCTCAGAGTTTGAGGGAGTCCATTTACACATCAATACATCCCCATCAAAGAAATACACAGTACAACATTGAGGTAACTGTGCCCCATCTACAGCAGCAGCCATACAGTGAGAGAGTGAAACATTTGTTTTCTGGCCAGCCACAAACTGTTCTCGCCCAACACCCCATTTACCACACTCTTCTTAAGATACTGAAGAAGTTTTACATTCGGGAAGAACCCCAGGACTAAAACACAAATCTTGGTTTTCAAACAAGGGATCATCACTACACATAAAAGAGTCTGAAATATCGACAGCACCTTTCATTTTGTGAGCTTGGGCACGTGTCACTACACAGGAACTGAAGACAGAGGGAAACTCACGTAAAAGCTCATCACTCTCATGCAACACGGGAGCGTCTGTTAAAACAGGTAAATGGAAAACCTTTCCACCAGCTAAATCATTACCGCAAATAAACAAAACTCCCTTAACTGGCAACTGAGGTCAAACTGCAACCTTAACAAAGCCAGACACCACCTCAGAATGAAGATAAACCATACACTGTAAAAAAAAAAAAAAAAACTGATTTTAAGTTGTCCCCAAGTAAATATTTAAGTTGACACAACAAATAGTTTTTTTTTTAGTTTTTCAGTCAACTTAACATGTTAAGTTTTCACTATCAAAACTAGTTTGTGAGTTGAATTAACAAGTTTCTGTCACCTCAACTGAAAAGCATATGTTGATTCAATACAACAATGATTCTGAGCATTCTGAACATTCATCACGAGATTTAACGTGAAGTGCGAAGCAGACAGAAGACGATAGATGTTGTAGGGCAAAATCGAAATCTTCCACCATTGTCAAATTTGGTAAGTAAATATTTGTTCATATTGATTTCATCACTTGTAAAAACAACATGTACTATATAATAGTATATTGTTTATAATAGTAAACAGGTTGTTTCTACATCGAATTAAACCGCAGCTAATCCACACATAGTTTGGCTAATCTTATTATATTGTTGCTAGTCAGCGAACTAAAGCTAAATATCTATAAATGTAACGAAACAAAACTAGCTAAGTATTATTTCTTCTAGACACTTAATACACATTTAATATATCAACAATTTCTCCCCATGAGTTGTAAAAATCAGCGGGTAGGTTAGTCTGAGGAAGATATTCACAGGCGACATGATAAGCTATCCTCCAAGATATTGCTGCATATCACAATATGTAAATATGTGTGTGTGCACCGCATTCAGTGTTAATTTATCTATTTTATTTTATTTCTTTTTTAATGTGAATGCGAGAATACAGAGCAGGAAGTGTGTGGTGTTACAAGAGCAAAAACCGTGAGAGAGAACTTAATTAAGTGCTCGCGCACTGTGTAGTAAGGTGTCGTTCATGAATGAATCGTTCATTTTGAGCAAATCTTTAATATGATTCGGGAACAACGAGTTGTCTCAGAGAGTGATTCGTTAATTTTTGAACACGTATGCGCAGCAACATTCCCACAGGTTCTATACCGGAAACAGAATTGATTAGTTCACCTCTGGAGTCTTTGGTTCACTTCACAGCCCCACTGCCTTCAGAATATGGGGCAGTCACATGATGAACGAATGCCTCGAACCTGAAGACTTGAGACGCGAACTAATCAAATGTAACGTGACAAAAGAAGAACGACTCGGATCGGGAGGTGAGGTGAACTAACAGACTGCGTAGCCTAATGCTATGTAATTAAATAAAAATTTATGTTTCTCATAATTCGGCCTTGGTTGCATTAGCCTATAGTTTATTTTTTTATTCCAAATGTGATCAAAGTTTGCATAAGACCTAGATGTGTTGGGGAATTTAACATGTAACATTTTAATTTTATTCTTCTGAAATGAACGAAATGACTCAAAAAAAAAAAAAGATTAGTTCATTTTGCTGAACGAGATTTAAAGATCCGAGTCATTAAAATGATCCTAACTTCCCATCACTAAACTGTCTGAATTGGGCACCTGCATGCTTTCTGTGTGGCGCGTGCTCTGTGATGTGTGCTTACGTTAACACAGGTGAGTGGTCAAGTAAACAAATTTACAGGCCAAGTCCTGTCTTAAGTGGATGAAAACAGTCGTATACTACAATGCATCGCCTATAATATCGTTAAAGTTAATAAAACAACAAAGGAAAAGATAACTCATCATTGCTCTGAGTTACTTTACTCCTGAATGGTTGTGTTAATATTTGTGACTATGCTTGCACTTAGATTTTAAGCAGTTTGTTTAAGTATGCAAGTCTTTAAACGTTTATATATATATATATATATATATATATATATATATATATATATATATATATATATATATATATATATATATATATATATATATATAAAGTTGTATAAACTTGTAATTTTCTTATGCTCCTGCTTCCACTGTAATGCAAATGTGGTGAGGTGTGCCGTGATTAAACGTCACCCTTATTAACTACATGGCCAATGAGCTCTCTTCCTACCATAGTATATAAGCTGTTGTTTAGGCTTTACGGAATGCGTCATGGTCGAAAACCAGCCCCTTCCTTTTGTTGCAGAGTGTGACGTTGGGCTGTGGAGACTGTGCATGTGCGATGTGCCGCTTGCTCTCAGTGCGGTGTGCCGTCAGGGCTCTCATCTGTGTAGCTGTTAACGTAGCCCCGGTCGGAGCGCCAGCTGCTGCTGTCACAACTATTAAAGAAGCTATCATATGATTTTCGTATGTGCAGTCGTGAGTATTAAATGGTCTGCACTTATATAGCCTTTTGTCCAAAGCGCTTTACACTGTGTCTCATTCACCAATTCACACACACACACACACCAGTGGTAGCAGAGCTGCCATGCAAGGCGCTAACTTGCCATCGGGAGCAACTTGGAGTTCAGTGTCTTGCCCAAGGACACTTCGGCATGTGGAGTCATGTGGGCCGGGAATCGAACCACCAACCCTATGATTAGTGGACAACCCGCTCTACGACCACAGCCGGGTCCACAGCCGGGTCCTTGATCTTGCATGCGTTAAGGCAGGCTGACTGAGTGCAGTCGTTTTGGTATAGCTCCCCCCCTCACTCGCGGAGCCACGTTGCCGCTCTGAGGCTGCTTTGAGCTGCTTTTGGCTGCTTTGGGCTGCTTGATTCTGTTTGGTTTTGCTGCTTTGTTTTGTGTTTGTTAATGCCACTAAGATCAGTTTTCTTTAATTCAACTGTGTTGTAACAGTCTTTATCAATTATGCTGATACTGCTGTGTGGTAGTAGAGGTTTTGGTCAGTTTGGTAAACTTGCTACCTGCAATCAGTTTGAGTTTGGGGTTATCTCTACCATCATGATTAAGTTTGTCTTTGTTTTGTTTCATTCTCTTGTTTGTCTGCTTTGAGCATATTGTAATTAATTTTTGTGTTTTTGTTGTCTCCTTGTAGGAGCTGAGTGCTTCCAGAGGCTGGGGAGGTCCTTTGAGGCACCTTGGGCTTTACTTAATTAAGGGTCGTTATTATTGCTGTGTTTATTTGCAGTGAATTTTGTGGGTATGATTCCGATTAGTGGGGTGCTTTTCCCTTTTGTACAGCTGGTGCTGTCGTGCTAGCCTGCCCTTCATACAGGAAGCCTCAGTCCTCCTATGATTATTGTTCATTTTCTCTTGTGACTGCTTTATTTGACCAACACCTGACTGTGTTGGCTGCTTTTTAAAAAAATCATTCTTGGCCAGTTTTTTTAACTTCAAAATAAAATGTATTTTTGTATGGAAACCCATGCCTCTTACCTGTTCTAAGTGGAACGTATTTGTGTGTCTCTATTTGTGTTATTTTCCCCATTTTCTCGGGGTGGCGTAGTTGTTGCAAAACGAGCCACATTGCTGCACTCACTCATTAGCTTTGCTTACAATATCAATATGGACATGAACCGCTGGCCATGAAATATATCAAGAGATTTGGTGAGAATCTATTACTTTGGTCCTGATCTTGCTTGTGTACACTGTTTATTACATTTTTGAATGCCTTTTTGTCTCTTTTCTTCATAGAAAAAATATTTCAGGCACTGAAGTAACTTTGTCTTTTTTGTCACCCAATATGAAAAAAATATTAAACTTGCATTTTTTGTTCTTTTACCTAAAGTAAAGTGTAACTTTATGGACTTGGCTACATTGTACAGCAGTGCTGTAGTACTTTGGAATGGAACCTTATGACCTTTGACCTGCACTGTGAAAATTCAAATGACTTTTTTGCAGTGTTTTTTAACATGTTTCTGTGTTATGTTTGTTTGATGTTCTGTAATGACTGAATGTCAGAATTCACCAGACTTGTGTCAATGGACCTGAGCAAGTTCTTTTATGAGGGTCTTGACAAACACGCCTCAAAGCTGCTGTATTTGTACCGCTCAATCCGCTATGCAGACATCACAGAAATGAGTGCCATACTGGAGAGCCTGGATAAAAATGTGAGTAGATTTATTTGAAGTGTATTTGTTTTGTAAACACTGGTCATTTCCTTTCTTGCTATTTCTCTTGTCCTGCATAATTTGAGTATAAAACATTTGTACTTTTGAGGCATCAAATCAACGGAAGAGGGTTGCAGTACAGTTGGGGCTGCCACTGTACATGCGGGAGAATCCATCTCAGTTCTTAAAGATCTGTGAGGTAAGTGTCTGTGAGAAAAGTAAGAAGGGATGTTGGAAGATATTCAGATAACAGAAGTCCATGTATTGATATTTCCAGATATTTTGATGGAGTTTACCTTATTTTATTTTCATGACATGATAAATTTCAGGACGTTGTACTGTATTTTTTACCACCTTCTAATATTAATTCATCTTGCGTGATAACTAGTAAAGTTAAGATCGGTTCACTCATGCTGTTCTTAAGTCGTTGAGCTTGTGAGGTATGTGTGAAAGCACATTTTAAAGTTTGTCGTTGTTTTTAATACAGCACACAGATTCTGAAGAAGAGTCAATCAAGGGCATGACTGTTGGAATCATTACAGTTGTGGATGACGTGATGGACCCTATTCCATGTGACTGCAGTGATGTAGCTCTTGTAATCGAAGAGGTTGTCGTTCTACGCAACCTTGGTGATGTACAAAATGCATTTGTCAACTTGATGGGATTGCTCTATGCACTTAACATAAACTACCCCAAAAACTTCAAATACACGTTTGAGGTCATTCAGAGGCTGTTCATGAACATTGGAGCTGATGCCTGCAGTGCACGAGTACATTCACTTAAAAATAAACTGCTCAAGTAGAGATGGGTATTATGCATTTCTTGTAAAAGAGATTTCATGTGGTGTTATGTGTATGTTAGTTTCTAAGACAGTTTTGTCTTATATTTTCACCTTTAAACACTGGGCAAATGAAATGTAATTTTGCTAGGCAAAAACAGATTTCTGCTTGTGTTATCGTTTTTGTTTTTTTTTTACGATTGTAATAGATTTTTGATTACTCAAATTGATCTTACCACAACATAAAAACCTTTTTGCTTAAAGAGTTAAAAGAAACACTGGCTATTGTAGCTCTGGATATTTGAATCTGTTTGACTTGTTCTGTTTACATTTGTAAATTTATAAGTGAAACAATTGATCAAGTCTTTCATATGGAAAAATGGGTTGTTATTTATTTGGTTGAACTTGCTAATGTAAGTTAGGAAAATAAGCCACATTAAGTTAAATGAACTTGAATTTTAGTACAGATAGCTTGAAAAAGTTAAGTTCACCCTACTTTTATAACAGTATTTCAACTGTACTCAGGAAGTCTGCATTACTTGAAACAAGAAGTTGAGTCAAATATTTATGTCAACAAAACTTTAAGTTGAAATTACTTATTTTACATAAATACAACTTAAAGTCAAAGCAAAAAGACAACTCAATAAGTTAAGTTGCGTGAACAAATATTTTTTTACAGCGTATGCAATGGGGCCTTCACTACACCAAGTTCAATACCTTGAACTAGAACATCTACACCACAGCTAGAGTGCTCAGACAAAGGAAGGACACCTTCCACCATAAAGGACTGAGCGGCTCCAGGGTCTCTCAGAATACACAGTGGTTTACGGTCAGAGAGCAAAACTACGCCATCCAGAATAAAAGGTTCAAATGCTGTGTCAACTAAGGAAAGTGAGTGCAAACTGTCAGTGTTGTCATTGTACCTGTACTAAAACCACATTCTTAGGACTGTTTTGTGATTTCCGTCGATTTTTGCATATTAAAACGGGACCAGCAGCAATGAGGTGACCAGATTCGCGACAGTAAAAACATTCACGGGACTCACTAGCACTTCTAGATGCGCTCACAGGAGCGTTGGAGCTGGAGCTGCGATCAGATAGATCACCACGCGGAGGGGAGAATACAGTTTTGTGCGTGAGCACAAACTCATCAGCCAAAACGGCAGCATCAGCGAGTGAAGAGACTTTTTGCTCATTCAAATAAACCACAAGTTTGTCAGAAATACAGGTCTTAAATTCTTCCAGCAGGATCAATTCTTTTAACTGATCTAAAGTAACGACCTTATCTGCGGCGCACCGCTTATCAAAGAACGCAGACTTTACATGCGCGAACTCAACATATGTTTGGATGGCGGTTTTGGCATGCTTTCGAAATTTCTGCTGGTAAGCTTCAGGGACAAGTTCATATGCCCGTAACACATCTGATTTAACTGTCTCATACTCCAAGCTTTGTTCCACCGTTAGAGCAGAACATACTTCTTGAGCTTTTCCCACAAACTTGCACTGTAGCAATAAAGACCAAATATTTCTAGGCCACTGCAGAGTGGCAGCAGTGCGCTCAAACACAGGGAAATAGGTGTCCACCTCACTTCCCCTAAACACAGGAACTAAAGCAATGTGTTTACCAACATCAAAACCAGCAGGACTCTCAGACGAGGTGCCACGAGGCGCAAGCTCTAGCACAGGCGATGACTGATGAACAGGTAGAGGAAGCGCAGGTGCAGGAGACGCAGGTGAACCGGGAGCTGGCCTATTTCACAACGACTCTAACTCCAGCGCCTTCAGCTTTATCTCCTTATTAGTTTCCAGCTCCAGTGTGGGGAACTGTAGCTGAGCTTGATACTGCAGACGACAAGGTCAAGTTTCTTCAGTTGCAGTGCGAGCATGGGTTCCTCTAATGGAGAGTCTACTACCGTGGGATCTATGCGCGTCGGTTCCTCGAGCTTGGCCCCAGCCTCCGCTGCAGCCAAATCCTCGGAACCACTGACCGGTGATGCAACACCCGCCTCGATAGGCTCAAGCATGACTCGCTGTTGTACAAGCTCCTCATACAGCAGCTTTTTGATGTCTCGCTTAGTGGCGCTCCGTGCAGCCGATACGCTGTAAAAGTCCGCAAGGAGCAACAGATCATCCTTACAGCATCGCTCAAACTGCTCTAACGTGGGACAAAAGGTAAACTGATCCAGGTTAAATTTTGTAGCCATGTCTTATAACCTGTGTACGTACGTACACACACACACACACACACACACACACACACCCTCCCTCCCTCCCTCCCCCCACCACAAGGATAAATCCGCCAGACAAACACGCCGAAAGAGAAACGGGACGAAAGGAGGGAAAGCACAGGATGAGCCCCCAATTCTGTTATGGTCTAGGTCAGGCCGCAACATACAATAAAAAAAAAAGAAAAGGGTTGGCGAGACCAAGAGTGTGTTTGCTTTGTTTTATTCACCTTTTATATATCTATAGTGGTTATCACTTCAGAATCCGACCAGGCCAAAATAATAAACAAAAATACCCTCTAACTGTGCAGAAAGAAAACTAACGAAACAAGAAAAAGAAACTTACAAGAAACTGAAAACTTTACAATGTACATCTCCTCCATTTGAATTTTTGTTGTTGTTATAATGGTAATTGACTTTTTACTTACAAGGAAAGAAAACAAAATAAAATGCACCGTCTTCCCTCACTCCCCAGCTAACCCAGAACCAGGAGAAAAGCAGAATCAACATAAATCGCGCTGACTTCCTACTAACTACTCTTAACCATGCACTATTTACACAGGTGCCTATTAGTGTGTTAATTAACAAAATAATATGTACATATAAACACAAGAGTATCACTCGAATCGTAACCGGGCAGAGCATAAACAAAGTCGAATCAGGCATAAGGTCATACACAAGCGAGATAGTCATACACGAAAAGCACTTCTCACTATACACAAAGCAATGGCAATGATCTGTCCTGGGATGGAGACTGACGAGGCTTAAGTAAACTTCCGGAAACGTGCAGCCAACCAATCCTTGCGCACAAGGCCGGAGAAGGCGTGGACAAGATGTGATCATCCACTAGCAAGCCGGAACGTGACGCATGCATGTGCCGGGCCTACAGAAGGGGGAGGAGACAAAAGAAACCCATCCCACCACCGGCACAGACACACAAATGGCACATAGAGCAAATATAAATACATTGGAGAACGTAACACCTATATAAATGAGTCGTAGCAGCTAGAAACAGAAAGCCAATGCTAGTTTTCATGCTAGGATTAAGTGTTTTATGTGCTGTTATTTAACCTGGTGATGTCCTAATGAAATGCTTTATTTTTCACTGACTTAATAAACATTCTCAAGACTTAGGAAGTTACTATTTTGAATGTTTGGTTAGATGTAGGCTTCGATTAGAGATAGATATGAGTTATAAACTGTATTAATACCTGTTACGCTCCTACTTTTTCACGAAGTAGAACTGAAAATTTAGCAATGTACATCTCCATTTGACTTTTTGTTGTTGTAGTTGTTGTTATAAATGTAATTGACTTTTTCTTTCTTTTTCTTTTTTTTAAGTACCACTTTGGTCTTTTATACTGAATGGGCAAAAACAAAACAGTCAACCAACAAATAAAGAAATAAATGAAAACATCTGGTGGAGAAAGGAGATGGGCTCAAGCCACCATTCCCTGAGTGTCACTTCGCGGCGAACTCGCGACTACAGTTCCCAGAGTGCAGCACGAACTACAAACATGGCCGACGAGGACTACACTTCCCAGACACGCACACGTTTTCCGGAATTCTGATTGCGGACACCTGCACTCACTCACTAACACAGCATTTAAGAGGAAGTTCGTGCAGTACTAGCTCGTGAAGTAAACGCTCAGAATTCTCATCTCTGACGCTCACCAAGCCTTTGTACTCGTTTCTCAACCATGATTACCTGCCTTGCCCATTGTTGACTGTTCGCCCGAACACCTGACCTTCTTCTGTCTTCCGTATTTGCCTTCAGCGTGACCCTCGCCTTCCTGTTTCAGCACCACCCGTGCTTGCTTCCTGACAAGGTACCGTAACGTAACACTGAGCCAGATTACTACTATAGTTTCACAATCACTTCTAGATGTAGACAAATTTTCCACCATTCACTCAATATGGAAGCTGTCTTGGAATTATCTCTAGGGCTGGGCTTGCATCATTGAGGGGGAGGTTTGTATAATAAATAAAACAATAAAAAAGTAGTTATACTATTTATGGTACGGATTATGGAAACACTTTTCAATCAAACTCTTCTGAACAGTTGTACAGGCAAAAGACCTGTAATGAATATAACATCATTTACTGCAATAACTAATTAGAAATGACGTGTTTTTTTTTTTAATGTTTTCCTTTTTTTTTGCCCCGGTGCATTATGGGAGTTCCATTCCATCATATACGTGTCTGTTATAAATCCGTGTATCATTAGTTCTTCATGATTTCTTAATATTTGCATTATGGAAACTGCATCCTATTCTTTCACCTTACTTAAAGCCATCAATGATGCATTTATAAAGGGAAGCACAACACAACTACAGGACAATTAGGACAAGGAAAGTGAGAGAAATAGAATGATCATTTATGTATTCTTTAAAAAAAAAATACAACTGTGTTCAAGATCAAAGCAAAAAGACAGTAGAGGAAACATAAAGGAACAAAAATATTTCACATTTCCTGTTTAAATTCAGCAGTAAAATCACATGAACTGAAGACATTGTGACTTTTTGAAACCGGTCGTTACATTTTTGAGTCAAACGGATGAGGTGGCCGAGGGGTTAAGGCGATGGACTGCTAATCTGTTGTGCTCTGCACGCGTGGGTTCGAATCCCATCCTCGTCGCAAACTTGTCATTTTGCCTCCTCTTTCCATCAATGTCTGGCTTTGTTGCAGTCTGTTTCACGCCTACAAACAGGAAGCTTTCTACAGGTCCCTGAGCTAGCACTAGAGAGGGTGGAGAAATGTGAAAAGCTAGCACTGTGGTTATGTGTTTTGCAACCGTGAACTGTATTTCAATGCTTTTTGGCCACAGCTGCTGTAAGGCTCTTGCGTCTCTGGAAGTCCGTCAACGCAGAACGCATTCCGCAGTCCAGACGACAGGGGCAGAGAACCTGCACCGAAACCTCTTTATTGCTCCACACACCGGGATGTAATTTCATACGCGTGAGCTATGTCAGCAAGAGGTTAAGGTGATGAGCTGCCTATCCGCTGTGCACAGCCCATGTGGGTTTGGATCCTATTTTTCTTGTAAAGACTTTGCTTAAGCGCATTCTGTAAAGGAAGCGTGCATGGTGCAGACATTGTTGGCGTCTGCATGAGCAGTTAGTCTGAAGGGGAAATTAGGGTCAGGTGTTTTCAATCAACGGGATGACAATCAGGTGTGAGTGAGCACCCTGTCTTATTTGAAGAACAGGGATCTATCAAAGTCTGATCTTCACAACACATGTTTGTGGAAGTGTATCATGGTATGAAAAAAGGAAGTTTGTCTCAGAAAAAGAGTTGTTGATGCTCATCAGGCTGGAAAAGTTAAAAAAATATCTCTAAAGTGTTTGGACTCCACCAATCCACAGTCAGACAGATTGTGTTCAAATGAAGGAAATTTACGAGCATGGTTACCCTCCCCAGGCGTGGTCAACCAACAATGATCACTCCAAGAGCAAGACATGTAATTGTCCACGAGGTCACAACGGATCCCAGGGTAACTTCTAAGCCACTAAAGGCCTCTCTGGAAATGTTCAAATGTTAATGTTCATGAGTCCACCATAATGAGTACACTGAACAACAGTGGTGTGCATGGCAGGATTGCAAGGAGAAAGCCACTGCTTTCCATAAAGAACATTGCTTCCTGCATACAGTTTGCTAAAGATCACATGAACAAGACACAAGGCTACTCGAAAAAATGTTTTGTGGACAGGTGAGACCAAACTAGAATTTTTTGGTTTAAATGAGAAGGCTTATGTTTGGGGGAAGGAAAACACTGCATTCCAGCATAAGACCCGTATCCCATTTCTGAAAAATGGTGGCGGTAGCATTGCAGTTTGGGCCTCTTTCGCTGCATCTGGGCCAGGACGGCTTGCCATCATTGATGGAACAATGAATTCTGAATAATACCAGCAAATTCTAAAAGAAAATGTGAGGACATCTGTCCGTAAACTGGATCTCAAGAGAAAGTGGGCCGCGCAGCAAGACAACAACCCTAAGCACACAAGTCATTCTACCAAAGAATGGTTAAAGAAGAATAAAGTCACTGTTTTGGAATGGCCAAGTCAAGGTCCTGACGTCAATACAATAGAAATGCTGTGGAAGGACCTGAAGCAAGCAGCTCATGTGAAGAAACCCACCCACATCCTAGACATGAAACTGTACTGTAACGAGGGATGGGCTAAAATTCCTCCAAGCTGACGTGCAGGACTGATCAACAGTTACCGGAAACGTTTGTTTGCAGTTCTTGCTGCACACCGAGGTCACACCAGATACTGAAAGCAAAGGTTCACATACTTTTGCCACTCACAGGTATGCAATATTGGATCATTTTCATCGATAAATAAATGACCATGTGTAATATTTTTGTCTGGTTTCTTTAATTAGGTTCTCTTTATCTACTCTTAATACTTGTGTGAAAATCTTATGATGTTTTAGGTCCTGGTAATGAAGATGTATAGAAAGTTCTAAAGGGTTCACAAACTTTCAAGCACCACCATAAGTGGGATGTAAGGTCATAGCAGAAGAGCTCTTCCGCAAACACTACCGATGTGACCGTGGACCATGGGGTCTTAAGCCTAGACGAATCACGTCCAAAAGACCACGCCTTAGCTCTGTCTTCAGCTGGAAATGGTTAGATGTCCCCGGCAGAGCTGGTTAAGTGAAAGGCACTTGAGTCTCACAACAGCCCATTTGTCACGCCCATGCCAGATTTCTTGTTTGCCAGCGTGGGGTAGTGTGGCTGAGTGGTCCAAGGTGCTGGATTTAGGTTCCAGTCTCTTCAGGGGTGTGGGTTCAAATCCCACTGCTGCCAGGGTAGTTAGCTGAAAGTAGTTCTGCTTAACTTTCCCAGAACAGAAAGTAGTTATCCTTAACTTCTCTAGTTAATTCTCAGTAGTAGTCCTTATCACTACGGATGCAATATATTTTTAATAATATATCTTTGCCACATGTTGATTCCATGGCGCTGTTCCGAAGCTTGGTGTTGTTTTTTCTTTTTTTTTTGAAGATCTACATTTTGAATTGCCTCCACTACCTCGTAAACCAGTTAATACTTTATTGGCTTTATTTTTTCGGCTTTCATCTCTTTTTGTTTATTTCTTTTTTCCCCAGACAGCGATTAACATTCATCATTTTACCTGAGAAAAAAAGTGCTCTTAGGCGGTAGGTAAAGTGAACTGTACACTTACATTTACATTTATTCATTCAGCAGACATTTTTATCCAAAGCGACTTATAAATAACAAAATTGCTTATTTACTCAAAAGAAACATCGGTATATTATGAATATCATTTGAATGGTTTAAACTATATATGTAGGGTCAATTCAGGAATATCATTATACGTTTGTATGCCGAGTGACATTTCTATTGTCTACTGTTTGTTCAGTAGTCAAACACACTTAAAATAAAGTCTTTTGGTAACAAGTGAGCAGATCACACAGTTATGTTAGATTAAGTTAGAATATATTAGAGTAGATGTGTATCTTTTCAATAGTTGTATAATTAAATTTTGGGTCATTGATCTTTTACTCTAATATGAAACCTGTCAAGTTATTTTAAAAGAATCAGTTACCATAATTTTACTTTACAAAACATAATGCATAACTAAGTAAATTCTTCTTATATATTTATTTATGCTAATTGTTCATATCTATGGGTACTATTCAGGCCATCAGCATGAAGAAAAAAAAAATCCCTGGGAGAATCAACGTGTCCTTCAGGAGAGGCCATCAGGTGATTTACTTTGGGGCTCATCTGAAGAGGCAAGAAGCATTAAAGACAATCCTTCTTTGCAAGAGAAGTCAACACCTCAAAGAGAAGATGTGGTCAGGAACAATACAGCCTCCCGCTCCGTTCAATCCATCTGCTAGTGGTGTTCCTGAAGACGTCCCTCTGACACAGGCAGCAGTTGAGAAGACACCAAAAAAACAAATTAGATCCTGTTTAGCTTGTGGTCAGCCAAATTCTTGTTACATGGGTGATGGCTCCTCTGTACATTTCTTTTAGCAGGCTGGTGATGTTAAATACTTCTACTGCTCCAGGAATGTCTTTGAGGCATACTCTGCAGAGGGCCTTCTGGTCATCTGTGCAGGTTCTGCCACCAGCCACTAAAACAAGGACCCAATAGCCCTCATATCCACACTGGTTTCCCTGGAGTGGCAGGCAAATACATTTACTGTCCTTCTAAAGTGCTCTCCCTGTATCAGGCACAGGGAATGAATGCAGAGACGACATGGGCAGAGTTTCAGCAGTCCTCATTCTATGAGGCTGAGAGGCAGAGGTGGATTGTTAAAAAGAGAAAATAACTTTGTTGTGAAACACAGTATTTAAGGTCTGTGCATGGCATGTCTGATTGCAAGCCAAGCACAAGGTTGGATTGTGGTAAACAGTTACAAATCCTGTGTAATACTGTTGTCCATGAATCTCATTCTACGTCTTCTGTGTTTTCTCTCTCTCTCTCTCTCTCTCTCTCTCTCTCTCTCTCTCTCTCTCTCTCTCTCTCTCTCTACCATTGTGGAATTGTGTATAGACAACATTGTATTTAAAAAAAACAAAAACAAAATTGTCCTGTGTATTTGTAAATATGTTTTATCTAGTTTGTATTTGTAAATGTTTTAAAATCTTAGTCCTTATTTGGAATACATTTCCAATAACTTACTATAACACACCCTGCATATATTATTTAGATAGTTATTTTAATTTTGACAAACTGTTAATTTCACATTCTTCTTTAACAGTTAATTTTACACACTGAAAGAGTATCGGAATAGTAAATGTTGACAAATGTCGCTTTGAAAAAATTACATAGATACAATATGTAACAGATAAAATAATATAAAGACTTCGCAGAGTAAGCTGTTCAGGTAAGTATTGTGCTGCTTCAGCAATTTGGTTTCAGATTTGAAAAGGAGAATCCTAAGTCTCTTCCTTATTTCAGCAGCAGTCACACACTATATTTCCAGATACTGTATAATATTATAATATCTCCTCTCTGCTCAACACACATATAATACAGTCTACATACCGTAGAGCAGTGTTTTTCAACCACTGTGCCGTGGCACACTAGTGTGTCGTGAGAGATCGTCAGGCGTGGCTTGAGAAATTTCACTTAGTCTTAAAATTCTTTTTTATTAAAATTTATTCATTATTATCTAATCATCATCATCATTATCATTATTATTTTATCATTATTAAATAATAAGCCATTGTTGAGTGTCTGTGCTGTAATACAGTGACTGCCAGAGTAATGTAATGTTCGTCCGGGTGGACACACGGATGCAAGGCCGAAATGAGATAAAATAAATGGATTCCATTTAAAGGTGCACCTCTGGCAACAACATGTGCAAAGTGCCAACCTTGAGATGTTCCCACTCACAGAGGAGCGGCAAGATCACCCTGCTGCACTGTGCGAGGTAATAGGTAAACATCTGTAAACTCTTGAGAAGTTGTCATTTTATTTCTCTTCAGCCTCCATTGAATGCCTTGACTGCTGTTGGAAAGGACATGACTTTACAGGAGCAGGAGGAACTAACTGAACTGAAACAAGATCGTGGTTTAAAGCTAAGATTTGCTGAACTTCTTTTGGACAGTTTTTGGTTGACTGCTGCCAAGGAATTCCCCATTCCGGCCAACAAAGTTTTGACATTGCTCCCATTTTCCACAACATATGTGTGTGAGCTGAGCTTTTCAAGCCTAACTGCTATAAAAACTAAAAACAGAGAGAGACTGAAAGCTGCTGAAGAGCTTCGTGTATGCCTTTCTTCAATTCCTGCCAGGATATCGGCTTTATGTTCATCTAAACAGGCCCAGGTTTCACACTGAGTGAGTATAAATAAATTGAGAAACTATATTGTAATTATATATACTGTATTAGGCTACAGAGTCTCAAGATTTTTCCAATGTAAAAAATGTGCCATGGCTCAAAAAAGATTGAAAAACACTGCATTAAACTACACAATTTAAGAAGCTACACTTACTTCTGCTTCCATTGTAACACTTTTCAGTTTTGGAGCAACAATAACAGTAACAACAACAACAACAACAACAAAAATGTGTTGGAACAAAATGAATCTTATTTTCCATTCCAGGTTGCAGGTATTCGCGGGTGCAATGCAACACTGTTCCACACACAGATAACTCTTTTGAATGGTTAAATGACTAAAATCAGAAAGCACCACCAGCATATCTGACAAAGATGACTCATGAACCAATTCTTTAATCACTAGCTGAAAACGACGTTTTGAATTTACACAAACGTCAAATAACAAATACAACATTCTACTTTCTCATGAATATGGTATAGTGCATTGCTTAATCAGCAGTTTTTCTTAGAAAGACAAGATATTTAAATTGAATGAATTTAATGAAACCACACATCAAGCTGTCTTTTCTAACAGAACATTAAATTTAGCATTAGCTCCCAGTTCCAGAAAGTTCTAGCCAGACATTCAGGGGGAAAGAATCAGAACAAAATGTAAAATAAAAAAGTAGTGAAAGATGAAAGTGAAGGAATAAATGAGGGGTTTGTGTCTTAGTTGTTGAGTAATTAAAAACAAAAAAAAAGCTGTGAGATTCAGCGTTTGTCACAACGATGCCAAACGCTCTGCGTCTCCCGACTATTTCTTTGGGATTGTGCCCAAACTGAGAAATCAAGGTTCTTCAGTCATGCTTCCCCCACAATCAAGCTTTGGAGTTGACTCCATATTCACAATGACTATAGAGTCGACTCCAAAGCTTGATTCCTTTGAATCGACTCTATTCTCATTACCTGGTATCTACGAATTGACACCAGGTATTAGGAATCGCCCTGTTAATCATGATAATGATCCTATGTACTTAATACTGTGGGTTGTTCCCCTAACCTTTAATTCGAGATTTGTGCTGAATCGATTCTTGGAACAGACTCACTCAGTGTTGCAATCGATTTCAGAATATTAGCAAGGGTTTGAATCGTTATCATTTCCCTTGCTTCCATTTGTAGGAAGCTGCCTTAATCACGATGTACCCAGGCTACGCAGGCAGGACCGAGCTCCGGGACAACCTGGAGGCCCGCTTCAGATCCGTCTCCATGATTGTGCCCGACCACGCCGTCATCGCAGAGGTGTGCTCGGGTGCCGTCATTCATTACATTATGTAATGAACGCAATAACGGATGTATTCTGGCGTGTTACAGAACCGTTTCACGTTGTCTTTTTTGCTGTAGGTGGACTTGTGAGCTGAGGGCTTCAAGTCCAGTGAGACTCTGGCGAAGAAGATGATTCAGCTGTATAAGCTGTGCAGCAAGCAGCTTTCCCGGCAGGACTACTACGACTTCAGCATGAGAGTCGTCAACTCTGTTATCGTCATGGCCGGGTATGTCCGTCTACGAACAGGGTGAACATATTAGATTAGATTCATCCGTTGTTTTTTCTATATTGTTAATTAAAACTATCTATAAATGTAACAGATGTCTTGCTGGAATAAATCGAGTGTGTGTGTGTGTGTGTGTGTGTGTGTGTGTGTGTGTGTGTGTGTGTGTGTGTGTGTGTGTGTTTTCCAGGTCGCTGATGCGAGAGAACCCACACCTGAGTGAGAACGTGGTGTTGATTAGAGCGCTACGATACTCCAACCTGCCCAAGTTACTCAAGGATGACGCAGAACTTAAAATAAAATAAATTGATAAATAGTAAAGAACGCCAAAGCTTACATATGGAGTATCAAAGGTCATTATCACAGGATCACTGGAATCAGGCACTAGGAGGAAATTCCAGGACAAATTAGGAAATACAATTAACTGACATTTGCAAATTCTTTGCAACTAAAAAGCTGTAATCATATACTATATAACTTTTTTTAAAGCATTTAAAGTATATAACATTAACACCTTGTAATGTTATACCAGATGAAAGTAAAGAATCCTGGAACATCTGAACATCCATAATCTGAAAATCTTGAACCTAGTGTCAATCGAGTCAATCCAATCTTTCTTGTGTGCGTTTAGCGGTATTCTGTCGGACCTCTTTCCTGGTGTGGGCGTCCCCGTGCATGACTACGGCGCCCGCTCCCTGCAGCCCGTCTCCAGCATGACCACCAAGGTGATCCAGCTGTACGAGACCATGCTGGTGCACCAGGGCGTCTCTCTGGTGGGCCCTACAAGAAGCGGTTAGACCACGGCGTACCGTGCCCTCGCTGACGCACTGCGCACCCTCCACGAGACAGAGGGCTGCGAGGTGAATCCCTTCTACAAGCCCATCGAGACCGACGTGCTCAACCCGCAGTCAGTGAGCATGGACGAGCTGTATGGTGAAGGCGACCCTCTCACACTGGAGCGGAGTGCCATCAAACGTCCCTCGGCAGTGACATCGCCGACACGCACAAGTGGGTGGTGAGTGACGTACCTGTGGACCTGCCTGTGGATTGAGAAAATTACCGCCGTGTTGGACAACAAGACGCTCTGTCTGGCTAACGGTGAAAGGATCAAGCTCACACCTTCTACACACGTTATTCGAGGTGTTACCCATCAGACACAGGTAGCATCGGTCCTAAAAACCATCACAAACAAGCACAAGCATGTCATTTCCATGAAGATTTTTTTTTTTTTACGTTAAACGCGTTCCTGATGGAAAGGTCACACACAAACGTATCTTTAAGACTTCACTCTTTCACACGCCTATAATGAGCGATAAACGCATTCGAAGCATGTTATAAAGCCTCCGTAATGCATTACGCATAGTATTTAAATAAATGTTATTATAATAACATGCACTACACTACATTATGAATTCTTAACGTATTGTTAACACGTCTTTACTGTGAGTGGGATGATGACCAGACGCAGGCAGGCTCCCGGGTACTCATATCCGTAGACGTACTGATACAGAGCCATTCTGGCCACACACTTATCCAGATCCACGTCCCAGTATTAGCACAGCTGCCTCTGCCAATCAAAGTTACTGCTCGAGTCCACCTACGTGAACACATACACAAAGACATGTGATATATACACAATCTCATTGTATATGAATTGGGCATTCTCGCTGACGATATAGCGTGGATAGTTTATAATGAGTGCGTTCGTACTGTATAAACCTGGGAACTGATCTGCATATGCACTGCTGTCAGAGCTGCAGTTATTTTTAAAAGATTTATTAACAGCTTCTGACCAATCAGATCTGACCACACCCATGATTCCCTTCGCTCTGAAGAGAAGGTGTGTAGCCATCTGTACCCTTTCATTGACGAGCTCCGTGACGATGTCTCTGGCGTGGACATCCACGGTAATGAGAGCTGTGATGATGCTCTGATGTATTTTGGGTAAGTTACCCTGAAGCAGAGTAGCCAACACATTCAGCCTCTGTATAAACACACACACACACACACAGAGTAATACCCGTACATTACCACATATTACACCATACACCATTATGTCATGTAATCAGAGAAGGAAATCTGAACTACAGTTCCCAGCAGCCACTGCATCACAGTCACATGACCACCTGCACCTGGATCACATTCCTGGTAAGCACTTGTGTATTTAGCCACAGTTTTCACTGCACTCTTTGTCTCACGTTTGTCTTTCTTTACCTTTGTCCCTGGTGTTGTGTTTTTCTCTTTGGTTTATGTTTAGTCTTTGCCACAGTGATTTGCCCCAATGTCAGTGTCTTTTGTATTTTGTTTAGTTCTTTGTTAAACTTGAAAAATCTGCACTTGCATCCGTCTCAACCTCCATATCGTGACACAAAAATATAAATATAATATAATATTATATATAAAATGTGTGTGGGGGTATATATTAATAGAGAGAAGGCATTTCTTCTCAGGGGGGAGGGGAGTAATCAATAGGAAGAAGGATCTGAGAGGGAACATGGACAAAATTAATGGAACTTTTTCCTGGTTCGGCCCTAAATTTGGGCCAGATTAAATTTCATCTGTACAAGTTGGACAATAGGGGAACATAGATCCAGTACCCTTAAACCCAATTAGAACTTCTATTCCAACCATTAAAACCATTTTTTATCTTGAAATCTAGGGGTTTACCCAAACAATAAACTCTAATCACCTCATTTTTAACCAATAAAAACTCATTTTTCCAATGTTGAAACTTAGGGGCCAACCCTAACCCTGAACTTAACATCAGAAACAAATAATATGTTCTCTAAACTCATCCTCCAACCCCCAAGAGTTAACCTCACCTAAAACGTCTTACATTTAGACAGATTTTCTTTTAAAGTCTTTAATTTATTTATTCATTTTCATATGGTTCATTTACATGTGATTCATTTACGTATGATTCATTTTCATGAGATTCATATTCAAGTGATACATTTTCATGAGATTCATTTACGTTGATTCATTTTCATGAGATTCATGAAAATTATTTTTTTTTAAAGTGGCAGAATTCGTTTTTAACACAATATATAGATTTAAAAAATGATATAATTTATTTTCCATTTTTTTTATACAACTGATATTTTCTCATAGAATGTTAAATACATATAGAGAAATATATACAGAATGAAGGACAAGGTTTTGTGCCTGTGCCAGCTCCCACACCAATGAGTGTTGGGTTGAGTCATCCCCTAACCTAACCCTGCCTGAGCCTTTTTATTAAAAGGTGTTTAATTTAGTTTGATGTGGTTTAGTTTGTTAGAATGTGAATTTATCCGTTATATGTAGGCTAGCTAACTGCGTAGTTAACTAACGTTAGTCAGCTGACAAGAAAAATATCAGACTTTTTCCTCATTCCCTGCCTGTCCAAACCCTGCCTCCTCTACATCAGATGCCCAGGATGTTGAGACCAACTCGACCAGTGAAAGTTCTCAAGTGACATTTGAGTCATCCCAGCCCGTTTCAATCGGTGTGCAATCTTTTACAGATGATGACAGCCAAGCGCAGCGAGTTGAGTCTTCTCCCGTCCCTGCGGCTCTCATCCCGACAAGACAGTTTAAATCAGCTTGGCTACACGAGTTCGCCTGGTTACGTTATAACAAAGGGAAAATGTACTGCACCTTTTGTGCTAAAGCAGGACAAGATATTGCTGGTAAAACAGAGTTCATTACCAGTTCGAGTCATTTTAAAAAAGAAACCGTAAAGAATCATGCTGACAGTAAAAAACATGAGAACGCCAGGGATTGTGTCATTGCTAGGTCTGCCCCTCGTGCCACGCCAATCGTGAAAGCAGTGCAACGTGCTAATGATAAAGTCACTGAAAAAGAGATGAGGGAATTGAAAATAAAATTCAATGCAGCCTACATGACTCTGAGCCTGAATAAGCAGGAATTGAATAAAAAAGTGAAAAAAAGAAACAAATGACTGCACATTTAAGTATTTACGGTAATATGATTCAAGATGGGGGCAGCACTGCTACTGTTGGGCCCTTGAGCAAGACCCTTAACCCTCTCTACTCCAGGGGCGCTGTATCATGGCTGACCCTGTGCTCTGACCCCAACTTCCTAACAACCTGGGATATGCAAAGAAAAGAATTTCACTGTGCTGTAATCTATATGTGATCAATAAAGACTCATTATTATTATTATTATTATTATTATTATTATTATTATTATTATATGACCTACTGAACATTGCACATATTGCACACTGTGTCTACTACTTTTATCTACTATCCACAGTCCAAAGACTGTGGAGCTCGAAGGCTACGTGTGCAAATGACAAAAGATTTTAAAAATAAAATATAAAATGTATCAATACATGAAATTAGATTACACAATGTAGTTGAGGTTTACATGAATAAGCAGAAATGTAATCATGCTTATCTTTCCTATAGCACAAATGAAAAGCCCTCTCTAGATGAACAGATTTGTCAAATGAAACTTTTTCCTTCTTATCCACTGCTACGGTAAACTAAAGAGTGGATATTCAAATTACACTGCTAAATATGACTAGCGTTAGCTACGTGTACTAGTGCAAAATAGTCCATCAAATGTATTAGCAGGTGTAGCCTATACACGAGTCCACTATCGGTCATATCGCAACTGAGAACATGCCCCAAATTCATTGCTTTAGTAGAATTTAATGGTAAGTGAAATGATACTCATATTGTAATGTCCTTAGTATTTGTTCAGTCTACAGGTCCTCTAACACTCTGTTAAATTAATAAATGTAAATGTACTACAACGTAAATTTTGTTTTAAATCAATTAACACAGAAATTACACACAATATTAAGTTGATGTAATTATCAACATTATTATGTCAACACAACTCATCAAAATAATGTGTACAACTTTAAATATTTAATTAATTCAATAAATTAGAATTTTTATCTTGCAACCCCACATTAAATTTAGATTGTGGGGGTTTGTTTTGTATAGCTCCGCTGTTAGAAAATACACGATGGTTGAATGTGAACATAAATGAGCAGAATGTAAGCTTGTGAAATAAATTAAACTTTATTGATTGCACTTTTGAGAAATTGGCATGACTTTGAATAAAAATTTACTGAAATAAATACTCTAAAACATTGATATACCCGAAGAAATGTTCAAAAAAAAAAAAAAAAAAAGTTTCTACATACCTTCTAAATAGGTCCCTTTAGGAGGTAAACGTTTTAAAGACGGTGTTTTATAAGAAACGCGCGTATTACATGCCTTCTAAACCTAACCCTTTAGGATGTAAAATAAAAATTTCTACAGTCCTTCAAGGCTGTATGATGTCGTTGTTCTCTTTTACTGAAAGAAAGGTCAAAACCTTCGGAGTTATTCGTTGTGGAGACTGAAGTGACAATATGCCTGAAGAAAATGAAAATATGTATTACATATCCTACCTTCTAACCAGGTTAATTTAAGGGTGAAAAACCTTTTTTAAAGACGGTGTTTTAAAAGAGTCGTGCATTTTGTTTAAACTATAAACAAGATTTCAGAAAATGGTTCGCCAACGAGGATACTTACACAGAACTATCGCTAAATACATAAGCTTTCGTCTATGCTTTGACATCCCATGTCCCAGCAGTACATTTATGACCTCTGATGACCATGTGGGTGTGCGGGGGTGGGGGGGGGAGAGAGAGAGAGAGAGAGACAGACAGACAGACAGACAGACAGACGTTCTTTTGGGGGTTTTGCTGACCAGAATTTTTACAAATGTGTTTGTTAACGAATTAAAGGGAGTCATGTGTCTCAGTGTTAAAATAGTGGTTAAGACATCGTAGTTAAAACACAGAAGAAACTCTGCAACTATCTGCTACAATGTCTGCTCCGAGAAATCCTAATACCCTTAGAAGATTGCTGTGTATTCACCAACAAGAGGACCTGTTGAAATGAGAGAGGACCTGACTTTTGCTCCAAAAAAAAAATAAAAAAACCAAGAGGATAGATTGACAAATTATTAATGAAGGTAATGTAAATACGTTGTTGTTTAACCCTGAGCAGGGCGTCAACAGCTCCAAAGATCGTGTCTTAAGTCCGAGGGTTTAGTTAGGAGGTAGAAAAACATTTAAAGATGGTGTTTTAAAAGAAACAAGTGTTTCATCCTTAATGGTAAAAAGAAAAATGGTTGTACTCCAATATGAAATAAAACGGTGGAGACACACTGAGTACACTTCTGTTCCACAGTCTATAAGGATCCCAAAACTTCATGTAGTGTGGAAAAATATATACACCCTCCGTGACCCTGTTACTTAAGGTTTAAACATTATTATTTTGTGATGGCAGCAAGACAAAACGGTTGTGCATTTGGTATCTGGTGATTTTAGAATTAGGCCCCAAATGTCAATTATGATTTGTGTATGGCTTCGTCAGGCAAAGATCACGATGGTACGGAAAGAGTATACAAGAGTAATTGGGGTGATCTAATGCTTAGGACTTGTACAGTACTTCAACTCGGGAACGTCCCACCATGGCGTTCAGAGAGGCGTTATCTAAGGTACACGTATATATAATATAGATCAGATCTATATTAGAAGGCGGTGTGATATAAAGTGAATCAGCAATAAAGTTCTCAGCTTGAGTTGTTTTGTTTGCGCGTAAAGTATACAGACAGAGGATATTTCACTGAGATTGTGTTAATGAAAAGGCTGTGCCTATTGTACAGGATTGTTGCGATTGTCGTGCAGCTCTTGTAAGATGCGGTAAGGAAATTTGTGAAATACAAACACAAAGAAGTGGTGGTTGCTTCGGATTAAGAAGAAAAAAACCTGCCAAATTGATACGAGTGTAATATAAACAAATGTTTGTGATGCCTGTGAAAGTCTTTCAAATGTGAATCTGTAGGTAGCTTCCCTTCTGAAGACTGGAGCGAGTAAACACTCCTCAGGCACTGAAGAGTTTTTGTGGAGTGTGTGTACATTTTTGGACCAAGTGTGCCCTTTAGTAGCTGACGGGTTTCTCCCTCTCTCAGATTGTTTGCAGTTCCTCCGGTGTAAACTATAACACGTTAAAGACTTAACGATCCTTGCTATTCAGTAGACGTGTGCCAATAATCAATTCCTCAACGTATCACACTGTTTAACACGCACAACAACAAAAAAAAAAATCAATGAGTGTTCTTTTTGTACTCGGGAGCAGCAGGCGAGTCGTCGGTGGCAGGTGCGTTGTGCGTTAGCAGAGGGCTTGAGTGTGTAGATGGATCCAAAATGGTGGCTGAGTTTTATGTATTATTAGGGAGCTCATCATGGTCAGGTTCTCTGGATTGGACAGGAGCACATTTCAGCAGGTGAGGACGCTACGCTGAAGGTGATCCGTGTACAGGAGCAGTTAGGAGGGATAGATGTTGCAGAGGGATAGATTCCGCCAGTTTCTTATCGATGGAGGAATTTGAGGACGCTGCACGAGTCGCTCTGTAGAAGTGCTCGTCTCTTTGACCTGATTTTCCTGCATTGTAGGGGGCCGTGGTGGATGTGATGGTGTATTTGGAAGTACAAGATTGAGATTTTCCTGGTTCAGAAGCTGTATGTCCAATATCTGACTAGGTTTAGACTCGCCAGGTAGCGTGTAGGGGTTCGGAATGAGGGCTTGGTTTTTCTACAGGCTCCCTCTCTTCTTCCTGAGGTTCGGCTCGGACTTCTCCTCAGGGACCGATGGGTACTGGACCATAATGGTGGGTTTCTGGCGGAGGTCTTGGTGTGTATGAGGCTCGGTGGCCATGATGGTGCGAGCACTGTGCATTCTCTGAGGGAGTTTGGGGCCGGGCTCGCCGCGCTTCTTCTTCCAGCGCTTCAGCTGCGTGCGTTGCTCATGTTCCACGTCCTGTGCCGATACCTGCAACTCCAGAACATACAGCAAAAATCAGTCACAAAAATGAACTGGAATAGAATGTCATTCTACTGTACTTAATGTGTTAGAATGGGCTTCATTACAACGTCATGTAAAAGACGATGATAAATATTTATGAACGCTAATTTTGTAGAAATACGAAGGTGATGATGGATAAAACATGCTTGATCACCATGCCATGGACTCGCATAGTTACAGTAATGACAGGAAATGTTACAGTAGTGAGAGACCCATCATCATACTCCTCCTCTTCCTCTCTGTTGTGTTACCTGGAGCACTAAGAAGCCCTCCTGCATGTATCTAGGCTCAATCGCTCTGAGGACCTCCATGGTCTCATACTGACCCGGACAGGCCTTGAGCTTATCCCGAGTACCCAGCATGGACGTCAACACCACCAAACCCACACAGAATATCATTTTCACTCCTACACAAAGAAAGAATGAGAGAGAGAATCAACACAGAAAGAAAAGAAGGACAAGTGTGTGTTTGTGTCTGACCGTCACACAGGAACATGTCCCACACTCGGAGGTCCGAGGCCCAGGGCAGAGTTCTGGAGAAGGCGCACATGAACCACTCCATCATGTAGAGCACCGGCTCGATCTTGTGCTTGTCCAGGTGCCGATACGCCACAGAACACACTCGCTTCACAGCGCATGCAGGATCTCTCCGTCCAGCTGAACCGCCTCCTGCACACATAACGGTTCACAATAAGCGATATAACTTGCTGTTAATAACACAAAACAACTGTTCTCCTACACAGAGAAGCCCTGTTTCTAATAATACACTGTGTAGTGCAGAAATCTGGGAGGAAGAAATAAAACACGTAAAATTACAAAACAAAACTACAGCTCACACTAAAATACATAAACACACACTCACAATAATATAGAACATTAAACCTTAAAGAAAAAACTAAGCAAAACTGCCTCATGAACACAGCAACACATACACACAAACACAAGATGGCGGTGTTGAGTCGCCTCGTACAGCGGAGCAGGGTGGGGTTTGTAGCTCCGATATATAATTTCTAACAGACCTTATGACCTGTGTGGCGTTACAAAACTAAATTACCGAGTGCGAATGTTTCCTCTACAACTTCAGACTGAACTGAACTACATTCGCTTCAGTCAGATTTCAGTTTTTCACTTTTTCACGCCTGCAATCCACGGATACACAACTATAGCCGTTTTAAAAACGTGCATTCAGTCCGGTTTCTCGTTTCTACTGTACTTCTATATTCCAATTTATTTAACTAGGCCTGTAAAAAGAAAAAAAAACCCAAACACATGGCAAATGGTACTTCTCAGCTTAATTTGATTGGTGAACAAATACAGTGGTCTCAGTTGATCCTAAATGTTTCTTTCCCAACAAAATAGAAGGTTTAACAAATAAAAAAAATGTAATTTCCCAGGAAGTTATTCAGTGAAGTAACAATGAACTATTTTGGCCCTTCAAAGCTATTCAGTGATGAATGTAGCCACCCTTCTTTTCAATAACCGCCATGAGCCTTCCATTGAATGTCAGTTTCTTGATCTGTTCATGATCCATTTTAGCTGAATGGAGCATTGTCCTGCATAAAGATCATGGTCTTCTTGAACGTTGCTGACTTCTTCCTGTACCATTGTTGAAGAAAAGATAGAGAGAAATAGTTGGTATAGATTGTAACCGTAGTTTTGACAGGTATAGGTCAAAGGTCAAAAAGATACACATTCTAACTCTCTATATCTGGATCAAAGGTCATGATCATAAAAATATGAATAGTTATGTTAAATCTGGATCACATCCATTCGTGACCATATATGGTGCTGCCATGTGTGTTTTTCCGCCCCACACGTTGCGCACACCTGGTACATCTTTTCACATAGAATATGAAACTCTCTGTGGTAGGACATACAAATATATATAGTTTTGTTAAATCTGGTTCACATCCAAATCGTGACCATACCTGGTACGACCATTTGTTCCCCCCACCCCACCCCACCCCACACACAGATACAAGTTGCATACTCATGTTTTTCTCACACTCTGTGGTAGGTCATCGACCATGTGTCCCCCCTCCCCCCCCCCCCCCCCCTACCCCCCACCCCACACAGACAAAAGTTGCATACTCATGTTTTTCCTCTTCACATAGAATATGAAGCTCTCTGTGGTAGGTCATAAGAATATATATAGTTTTGTTAAATCTGGTTCACATCCAAATCGTGACCATACCTGGTACGGCCATGTGTATCCCACATCCAAACAAAAATATCACACACACACACACACACACACACACACACGTGCATGTACAGACAAACGCATGCATACGAACCTGCTTATAAAAGTCGAGCATCCCTCTAGGCTTTATAATACTCTGTACTTAGAACAACGTGTGCAATCTTACAACATGGCTGATGTTTGTCCTAACACGCCGAAAAAAGCTCACCCTTTTTTGGGAAGAATAGAAAAAATGTTAGAACATGAAAAGATTCAATATTGGGTAATGTCAAACGGATGTACAGCCGGGTTTTTTTTCGATGCAGAAAAAGGAACCGTTTTGCTTTTCAAGTTCTCGGTCCCGGGACACATCCACTGGAGCCGTGCTACAGAGAACGTAACTTTTAACAAAGGTGACTGGAAAAAGTTCAGAAAATGGTGCAAGGATTTTGACTACATTGTTAGAATGGATTTCTTTTCCCCGGATGCGTACAGACGTAAATGGAACAGTACGTCTCTTCAATGCAAATACTGTATCAGAGCAACAAATTTCTCCAAGAACCAAGTTTCACTGCACTGTGCTGCTGTATTAACCGGTGACAACACCCCTGATAACAAAGAGAATTGTGAAGTGAGGTATGACCGAACCAGCTGGCACGATCTGCAACGCTACTTCCGGCAAATCGATGAATTATTCCAAAAAACTGGAAGAGACAAAGAAATGATGCAAATAAAAAAAGGCTAGAAGAAGTCTTATTCTGAGATCGTCAATATACTATTCTTGATCAGAAACTCCACCTCCCCAAGACTCCTCCCACACGCTATATAAATGAGTCTGATTACATATCGAGTCAAAGTATTCTGAACGTCAACCAGCAATATGTCTTGTGAAATCAACCCCGTTTTCTACACCTCTGATGCAACCCTGTATGCTGCTGCTGCTGATGATGATGATGATGATGATGTGACCAGTTCGGGTTTTGAAGACGGTGAAAGCCTAGGAAAAAGAAATCTGACCTATCTGACAACGAACGATGAAGCCGACGGGTGTATAACCAACACTGTGCTAACCATCATACGTGCTGTTACGGGGGAACTGCTGGACAGAGTTATCCAACAAGATCTGAAGGACAACTGTCACGGCTGCGCGATCGATCACCCGAGTCAACTCCAACACGCGTGTTTGTTCGATCCTGAAGAGTACTATCTACACCTAAACACCTACAGATTGCTGAAAAAACTGTTTAAACCATGGTTCAAATACACATTGGCAAGAGGTCTGAAACTGTGTGGAATCAAACACACTCCTTCCCTGGAAAAAATTCAAGGCATCGCTGAAGCCACCGTGTGTGAATGGCGAGACGAGCCTCACATCAAAACCGTGCTGAACGAGGTCAAGGAGAAAACCAAAGACGTTTTCAACGAGCAAGTGTGCGAAGACGTCGTAGATTACTGGAACTTTCACTCATCTCTGGAACCTGCTGAACCATCGCATACATGGGAAACCTCAAAACAAGCCACGTCTATTCTAACTGCGAGAAAAGGCTGAAGACAAAATGCTGAAGACATTCGTAAATAGCGTGTGTCCTTAACACATAGGTGTGTAACAAGTTTTTTTTTTTTTTATATGTATTGCTGAATCAATTGAATGTAAACTAAACATGTATCTAAACCTGCGTGTGTTTAGAATGGAAAATGTTACTTTGATTGAATATGCAATACCTTACTCACGTGTTCTGAGATAAATGCTTATTCTACACTGGTGTTTGATCATTCTCGCCTTGACACTCGAAATGACTGAACGATTGATGAAGAATATATATTATACACCGTCAGAACCTGGTTCGTACGGTGGTGTTGAGAGTTTGCAAAGAGCTATTGTTGAGAAAATAGGTAAAAGAGCTAATGATACTGAAATAAAAAACTGGTTAGCAGAGCAGGATGCATACAGTCTACATAAACCAGTATCTACAAAGTTTAAAAGAAACAAGGTTTTTGTGAAGAACATCGATGAACAATGGCAAGCTGATTCAGTCGATATGAGCAACTTGTCAGAGAGTAACGACAATGCGAAATTTATGATCACGTGTATAGATATTTTATCCAAATATGCCTGGGTACGTGTGTTACGAAACAAGACCGGAGTCGAAGTAACTAAAGCTTTTGATTCCATTCTAAATGAAGGTAGGGTCCCCAGAAAACTACAAACTGATCAAGGGAAGGAGTTTTTTAACAAAAATTTTCAAACATTAATGAAAAAACATGACATTATTCACTTTGCTACGGGTACGGGGCAAAAAGCATCGGTGTGTGAAAGGTTCAACAGAACGCTAAAGACCAGGATGTGGAGATATTTTACCGCTTTTACCACGAGAAAATATATCGACATAGTTCAGGATTTGATTCAAGCGTACAATCACAATTACCATTCCAGCATCAAAATGAAACCTGCCGAGGTCAACGAATCCAATTCCTTCAGAGTATTTAAAACCCTCTACGGATTGTTCACACCTAAATTAAAGAAACTAAATTTCAAGTTTAAAGTCGGTGATATCGTTAGAATTTCTCGTTTAAAAAGACAGTTTGAGAAAGGATACGAGCAAAACTTTACGGATGAATATTTTACAATCTCCGAACGGATACCGAGAGATCCCCCAGTGTGTAAATTACGAGACTATGATGGTGAAAAAATTGACGGAACATTTTATGAACCCGAGCTACAAAAGATCATTATCGGTAAGGACAAGACGTTTAAAATTGAGAAAATCTTGTCTGAAAAGACCCGAAACCAGAAAAAAATCTGCCTGGTGAAATGGGTGGGTTGGCCCGATAAATTTAATTTGTGGGTTCCGGTCGAAGACGTAGTTAACATAACAAAAGGATCACCGTGAACAAAACTGAAAACTATACTCATTAAACCATGGAAGAGTGTGGTTTCTTTGTGACCCTTCCAAGCAACGCGTCTTTGGATATTTACCCTAATAATAAGATCTCGCATTACACTACTAAATTCGCCAAACCAATCGATTTGAACGGAATATGGGAAGTATCGCTCGCAGAGGTTCAATATATCCAGAGTTGGTACTCGTTAACGGCGGAAGACAGTATGTGTCATATTATTCAGAGGGATGGAAAGAGAACACTAAACAGTAACTTTAATATCACTCCAGGATATTATAAAAATATCGATGAAGTGGTTAGTGAAATCAACAACAACTTAAAGAAAATGGAGCTCGGAATAGAGCTATTCTATAACCCTATGAAAAATAAAATACGCATCGTATCCCAAAAACATTTTGCGTTCAAAGCTAATGGAAAATTAGCATATATGCTCGGTATGAACCCCGGTGTTCCGATAATGGCCCGAGAACCAGAAGCGCCTAACCCCTCTGATATTCACGCAGGCTTTTATACGATGTATGTATATACAGACGTTATCGAGTATCAACGAGTTGGTGACAGTTTTGCTCCGTTACTGAGATGCGTACATATAACGGGTGAAAACAACAAAGTCGTCACAATTACTTATGATAAGTTGCATTACGTACCTCTCACCAAGAACCACATTACCGATATAGTAATCGAAGTCAAAACGGATCAGAACAAGCCTATACCTTTTAGTTACGGGAAATTTATTGCTAAACTACACTTTAGACCCGCTAAACATTCGTTCCGTGTGTAAAATGATGGATAGGGGCTACGTTCATCCGCAGACCTACGTGGATTATTATGTCCACCAGGCTGGAAATGGTCTTCCTGGGTTTCAAGGCGCCCCCACCATGTATGGGTCGGGGCTAGGAGGACTGTTCAAGGGTCTTTTTAGAATGGCGGTTCCGTTCCTCAAAAGGGGTTTTGCTATTGCAAAGCCTCATTTAAAAACAGCTGCTAAAGGGTTCGTAAGTGACGTATTCAACAACATTATGAGCAAGACACAAGCTCAGAATCAAGACGGATCGGGGCTTGCGTTGATTGCGTGTAAAAAATCTAAAAGGCTCCCAGGGCGTCGACATGTGGTTCCTAATAAAAGACGTAAGGTTACTAAAATCAAGAACAGTGTGAAAAAGACCGAGCAGAGAGGCAACAGGCACCCTTACATCTCTCACAAGAGAAATCGGCTGAACATTTTCTAACATCATGGCGTTCTTACACAGTCTATCCTCAGAGTGTACCAAGACAGAATTGGATATTTTCACATTACCTTTTACCCAAACAAGTATCGAAAAGTACACTTATGTCGAAATACCTCCACTTTCCGCTCTTACGGACAACGGGCCCCTGGAGTTCTACGTGGCTGGAAACGGGGAGGATTACCTCGATTTGAACAACACTTTTTTACATCTGACCTGTAAAATCGTGAACCCCGACGGTTCCAATATAGCTAACGATGCAAAGGTTGGGGTCGTTAACTACCCCGTAGCCTCACTTTTTTCACAAGTGGATGTCATGCTCGGGGATCGTCTTATTTCTCAATCTAGCAGTACATACCCATACCGTGCCACCTTTGAAAGTCTTATCAACTATGGAAAAGATACACTGGAAACACAATTTTGCACCGGGCTATTCTACAAAGACACAGCGGGGCATATGGACGCCACAGACCCGGACGGACGAAACGAAGGCCTCAAAAAAAGGGCCAGTTTCAGTGCTGAAAGCAACACCTTCGACCTGATTGGACACATTCACTCGGATATATTTTTTCAGGATAAACTTTTACTGAACGGGATCGATTTGAGGATTAAAATGGTTCGCAGCAAAGCTGAATTCTGTTTGATGAAGGAAGGAAATGCAAATTTCAATCTGAAAATACTCAACGCTTCTCTTTTTGTGAAGAAAGTAACCGTCTCACCGTCTGTAAAAATCGGTCACGGACAAGCACTTCTCACCGCCACAGCCAAGTATCCGATCGAAAGAGTCTGTTTGAAGACCTTCAGTCTAGCTGCAGGGAGCCGCATTTGTTCACAAGAGAACCTCTTCCTCGGTCCCTTACCTAAAACCATTATCTTCGGGATGGTTGACAACGACGCCTTCAGCGGGTCGTACAATAAAAACCCTTTTAATTTTAAACATTACGATGCAGAGTTTATCGCGCTGTACGTAGATGGTACGCAATATCCCGCAAAGCCGTTTCAGCCTGTTTTTCAGTCCGGTAACGTGGTCCGTGAATTCCATTCTCTAATTTTAGCATCAGGAAAGCAGCTGAAAGATCAGGCACTGTCGATAAACAGAGAAGAGTACCTGAACGGATATACTTTATTCGCTTTCAACATGAATCCCGATGACGATTGTGGGCAACATTTGTCATTAATAAAATCGGGCAATATGCGATTGGAACTCAGATTTCGTCAACCACTTCCGATCACGGTGAATCTAATAGTGTATGCCAGTTTTGACAGCATTCTAGAAATAAACAATCGAAGAAACGTGCTCATCGATTACCAGTAACTCATGGATACCAGAGAACTAACGGAGGTTATGAGAAGTTGTCCTGAAATAGATAAAATATTTCATGGCGTGATGGCCTGTGACGAGCTACCTACAAGTACTCTGAGAAAGTTTCCAGCTTTATTCATCGTAAACACACATCCGAGACACATGCCGGGTGAGCACTGGCTAGCGTTATGCCTTAATGACAAAAACACAGGAGAATTTTTTGACTCGTACGGAAACCCTCCAGACTACGAACTCTTTCCTCGATCGATTCATTATTTTTTGACAAAGAACTGTTGCAAAATAAAATATAACCCTGTACAAGTTCAAAACTTTACGTCTGTTTGCTGCGGGCAACACTGTGTGTTTTTTCTGTGTCACAAAGCTAAAGGTTATTCATTTAACCGTATTATGTCTATGTATAGCAAAGATTTAATTAGAAATGATAACACTGTTGTGTCATTCGTTAAAAAAATGTACCCTAGAGTAAATAAAAAGCATTCAATTACATGTGTACAATGTGTTAACTCTCTAGATATGTTTCATTTGCATATGTAGTGGAATGTTAAATGACGATGCTTCACAAGAAAAATGTTAAACAATAGTTATTTTATTGAAATAAAGGGTAACATAACATAACATAACATGCTTTGTCCCTCGTCCTTTTCAAAAATCAAACCAGTCAGTACGGTTAAAAACGGGGGATTTGAAAACTGGCTCAGAATCGTGGTCTTTGCTTTTAGGTGGGGAAACAAGATGAGAGATATCTTTAGATCTTTTTATGTCAGATATTTTGCGTCGAACACCGCCATTAGGTATTGCTGAAAAGGGTATATTTAGGTTGGCTACTGTCTGTAAGAACTCTTTCCAACCTAAAGGCCTCCGTTCGTCGGATACTCGATGAGGGGCCGTGAGATTTTTAAGCAAATCCACCATGTGAGATCCTTTGATAGTGTTTCCTTTAAAAATAAATTCACCGCTATCGTTCCACGCAGCCCCGGCTTTTAAAAGTTTTTCCATAACGTACGAAGCGTTTCTTTTGTTTCTAGCAGAAATGTTAGCGAGGACCTCTTGCACGATCTCGTCTTTGGGAGGTTCGGTCACCGCTGCTTCCGTTTTGCTTTCCGATATTTTAGGTAGAGACAGGGTAAATTGAGCGGTTTCCTGATCTCCTATTTTAACCAAGTTTAAAAAATTTTGCAGCACAGACGCGTAGAGTTTCGCCTTATCGTATTCGTTCAGATCAGTCCTTGATAAAATACCACGTATTGCATCGTCCAAGTTGTTTTCAACAGTCTTTCTTATGGATTCCTTCTCCGCGGCGATGTTTCTAAGTTTATCGATCTGATGTTGAGGGACTAAATACATTTTCTCAGCAGTCTCCATGTTAATTGTTGCGGGACGCGATTAAGCTGCTTATAAAAGGAATGGCTACACTGAGCAAAGGCAGAAGAAATCCTCTGGATTGATTAATAACTTTCCTTTTTCTTTCAACGGAAGCTCTTTTATCAGCAAATAGTTTTATCCATTTTTTTTGTTTTTTTAAAACCCGATACTGTTTTGTCGTCAGTGGTATGTTTCCCCTGAGCACGTTTAAAGCTAGTTCACATATGCTCAGGATGAGATCTGTGGGTGCATCGCGTAATATATCCTTTCTCCTTCGGGATGGAGACCTGTGTAATGAATTCAGCAACGGTAGGGTTTTTTTCAATTGCTCAGACATTTGTTGTCGATACTTTAAAGTTTTTTCTTCTTCTTCAGAACATACACAACCGGTTTCTCCCCCGGAAACAACCCTGAACGGAGACGAAGTTCTTCTGGCGTTTGTGCTTTCAAGTCAACAAATAAATACCCGTAAGGTCTAGAGACGGCATCGAGAAAGCATTCTAAAAAATACTTGCTGTTACCCGGATACATTTGACGAGCCAGTATGCTGATCTGTAATTTATCTCTAGGGTTTTTAAAAAGAACCATGTAGTTGGTGTTCAGGTTGATTGTTCTGCTAGTCTTGCCTTGAAAAAACAAGTTTTGAACGAGGTAGATGACGCTCAGATTTCTGTGGTGGGTGTATTTTGTAAAAGCCTTTTCTACTTCATCATTTTTACTGAGGGATTCCATCAAGTGATCGATTACCAACAAGTTTTTTTTATTTGGAGGAAATAGTTCATCATCACACAAAGAATCAGGGATTCCTTGAAGAAAATTTATTTTTATTCTGGTCAATAATTCATCGTACAGAGGCTGCCAACACGTATAACACCAGACAATGTTTTCCGGAACAACCGACATTGCCTCTTTACAGTTTTCCAACAACATTTTGATAAAATAAGATTTTCCACTATTACTCGGTCCACATACGATACATGAAAAGGGAAGTTGCATCCTAGCGTCAAAAGCAGTCACGTTCATATTTTCCTTTACAAAACACATCAACAGAAACTATATACACATATATACAAGAATAGTCTTAATAGCCGTAAGGGAGAGTTGTAAAATCAGATAATAAAACACGCTTATCGTACACAACCCTGAACCTTTTCAACTGTGATTTGTTTCTCAAATGAAACCCCTTTTTATCTCTCATGATTTGGTTATGCATGGTTACGAGATGACCTGAATGATCCGGATTTTTCACTCGCTCGTCCACCAGTTCTGTTAGTGATTTCAAATTGACAGTTTCAGAATTGATACAATTTAAAGTAATGCCTTTAGCTTTCATGGTTGTTTTTCCTTTCATGGTTTTGTAACCGTAGGTTTTAGGACCTGCGCTTACAAATTCCACGATTTGATCGCCATCATCTAGTTCGCTGGTAAGACCACCCAAGTAATCGCTTAAGGGTGGCATCCAGTCACCTTCCTTACTTTTAAAAATGACGCTATCTGTGTCTGTGTACAAACAACGCTGATCCAATCGATCCATCAAATTGTACAGCTCAAGCCTAGCGTACGCTGTAGTGAAAATGGCGATGAATACATTAGCGTTTAGCGGTTTAATCAATCTCTCGTCTGCGTAACGCCACTGTACCATCGCCACCTCCTCATTCAAAAAAGAGAACTGACTCACATTATAAATATTGGAGAACATGAACTGTAAAAACTCGGCAGGATCTCGAATTAAGATCGTGTTTGATCTGTCTGGTCTTTGACACATCTTACCCCACAACGAATTTAGTGCGAGTTTAGCCACGGATCTTTTGGCAGGATTAAAAATGATAAATTTCGGATCCAACGTAATCCCTTGGTTCTCCTTATATTTGCGAATGTACTCACGTTTAGATGATTCATCAACGACCCAGGACGGATAACCTGAACTTTCCTGTTTGGTCTTGAGGAACATTTTAATATATCTCGTAAAAAGCTTATCAGACCTTTTAGGAAAGTGCCACACTTCAAACACTTTTAGAATTTTGTAACCTTTTTCGACGGCTTTCTCAATTTCGATAGATGCCCATGTTCCGATAAGAGCTCTCTCCTGAGCCGTATGATCGCAATGTTTTAACTGATGTTCAGCACACGTTCTACATAGAGGAAAGAGGAGTTTGCTTTTTACACGAAATGGTAGAACAGGTGCCCACAGACCCCTAGGTGGTAATACCTTTGCTCTAATGATACCAAAGTAATATTTCAGAGGTTGAAAGTCACGATAAATGATGATAGGGTGATCGATCGGGTATGTCTTTGTCTTATTTACGAATGGGTAAAGCGAGGTAAAGTCGAAATAATCGATTCTCTCACCAGGTTGAGCTACATAATGCAAGTTTAACGCGTTTGTTCGACCGCCGTAAAGAGCATCTCGAGGGTTTAAACGCTTTAAAGTCTTTTAGAAAATTTTGCACGAGATTGTCGTTTTTCTTCATTTCATTCCACTCGTGTTCCCACATCAGAGTGACAGAGTGACAAATTGAGAGTGTCTTGCAAATTCTTAATTCTCTCCATCGATTTTTGACGGATATCTCCGAAGGTTGCGTTTGATTTGGTAAGAGGATGCGGGGTCATTGAGGGAAAACACTTTTCACAGCCGTGATAAAAACACCCAAGAAACTCAAAAACCTTACGGTTTTCCCCTTCCTCACAGTAACCATCTACGTAATAGGTACCGAACCTGACTTCACCTTTGTTCAACGCGTGGCGAATGGGTAGGTTTTGCGTTTTTGAAACATATTCGAAGCATTGTATGGAAGGTGTTGAGAAAGATTTCTGAGTGGTGATGTAATTATCAAGAGGCGGAATAGCTAAAGTGTCTTTACGCAGGAAGTTGGTTCTAAAGATTTTCATGCACACAGATGCGATCGTTATGCATTTAAAGGGATCGACCTTTGTATCCAGAATTTCTTGTCTGAAAGCTATACAACCCTTTCTCAAAATTTCTACATTGTTCACACAGTATTCCGCCATCTCTTTCTTGAAATCAAAGACTTTGTCAGAAACCGTTCTGTACCACTTAAAGAATTCTTCTCTATCCTTAGGCATCATGCCATCTACACCGTAAAACTTAGGGTCAGGATACGGCCCTACGTAATCCTGATGTTCTACGGTGTTCCAGAAATGGGGAAAATAGCCTTTCTTGCTTTCCGAAAAACCCATGGCTTTTGGGATGCTACTCAATTTCATGGGTAAGAACGATAGACTATCAATGTAGGACTGATGAAACGCGGTATCGATGAAACACAAAATTTTACCGCCTTGTGCTATGATTTCAGGTGTGATTCCTTCTTTCACTAAATGGTTTAACAAAAGGTATGAATCGAACCCTCTAGCGTTATGGGCTATAAACTTGTATCCGTGGTATGCATTACACCGAAACTTTTTAAAGAAGGCACTGACGCAATCATCCCCTTCAGCCACCCACTCCTCACCCTTAAAATCAATACAGCATATGAAATTAGCTACATGTGTTCCTGTTTCCTCCCTAGTCTCGAAATCGTAAAACACATAATCCGTATTTTCGCTTTCTTTCCTGGCCCTCTGTATAAAACATCTATGCTCGATATCCTCATCGAGTTTTTGGCCACAGAGTATGCATTTCGAATGGGCACATACGTGATTCTCTCGATTAGAAGGGTTATCCCTTATCACACGTTTACATTTACCGCAGTAGAATCCCGTTTCACACATAGAATATTCGCCTTTGTGCGATTGAATCTTTGCTTTATGCCTCTCGAAACAGTATTGGGAGCTACACAGTCTCTGACACTCTGGACATTTAGTAACATTCTTAGGGTGTTTGTAACAATCGGGGTCGTGACAAACGTTGCAGCTATAAGCGCATTTATGTTTCCATAAAACGTCAAACCCCGAATGGCAGAAATTTTCTAGCGATTTGTTCGGTTTCAAAATCATTTTTTTCATGATTCAAAAGTTGGCTAACACACAAGGCGAAGCACATGTTGTCTCTGTTGTGAAAAATGTATAGATGCTGCATTTTCTTCTGCAGGGTTTCTGTTTTGAATATATGTCCTATTTTCCTTCTATTTCCACCACCCCGAAGTGGTCGGACGATTTGGACGACTATTTCAAGGGTATTATCGGTAAAAATTTCACGTTTACTCTGAATTGCATTTTCGAGCATGGTCAGAAAAGAACCTAAATCGATGACACCATTGTCTAATTGAACGTGTGATGAAACATTGATCGTATCACCTCTAATTTCAACGGTGACTACATCCTTGGCAGAAATTAAATTGTTAGCGATTTCAATCGCGCTGTTTAAAATCTCTAAAACATAATTATAAAAATCTGCAAAGCTGTCAACGTTCGCGATAGAAGAAAAATTCACTCTTCTCCTAATCTCAGTGTTGTTGAATCTTTCCCGATTAATTATTCTAATATTAGGTTCTAATCCATCACCTTCTTGCTCTACTTGGATATCAGGCGAGTTTTCCAATTGAGAATCTCGGGTATCGGGCGAATGTGTGTTTTCCATTTGAGAATCTTGGGTATTAGGTGAGTGTATGTTTTCCATTGGGCGGTTGCGTTCATTATCGTTTTCCGAATTTTGTGCAATATTGCCAGGGTTTTCAATTAAGTTAACAAGACCGTCATTTATCCTCATAAGACTTTGATTAAGTTCGTGTATCATATCATGAGAAGATAACGGACTAGGTTCCTGAGCGTTTTCTGGAGTCGAGACGATATTCTGAACGGGAGATAATGACATATTTTCATTGATTTGATTCACCACGTCTATTAAACATGGATTTATCTGCAAAGATTGTCTTTGTTCGATTAGGCTATTTTGTAGCTCTAACAGACATTGATTTAATTTGAAAAATATGTCGTGCGACGTGACCGGCGTACTTGATACAGTTTGACTGGAATTTCGTCTGGGGTTTTCATTTTGAGTATTGTTCTGTTCTGACGATCTTAAATTTTCATTCAACTGATTGACTGCAGCGATTAGATCAGGGTTTATTTGTACTGAATGATCGTGTTCATTTAGGTTATTATGTAACTCTAACAGACATTGATTTAATTCAGAAAATATGTCATTCGGCGTCACCGTTGTGTTTTATATGACGTAATTTGGACTCTGATTAGGTCTCTCACTAATCACTTGGTGTGACGGTATTAAACTTTCGTTCAGCCTGTTGATCGCTTTGATCGGTTCAGGGGTGTGTGCGAATCATTTGAAAAACTCTGGTTTCCGTCATAAAAGAAACCATGCGATAATGGAGAATTTTCGGTTCTCTTTTTTTTAATCTCCATATCCGAACTGCATTTCAGTCGTTTCTGCACCATATCTATCATACAATTTCCTAATCAACTTTATGCTCACTGAGAGACATCTATTCACATTTTCAAGCGTGCTGTACAGTAAAGGGATAAAATCTGTACCTCGACCAGATTCAAGTGTATAATCAATCTGTCCAAAGTTTTCCAATAAATCAGTCTTTGCTTCGAAGAATTCACGCCACACTGCGCAGATCTGTTGTAGTTCGATATCTTGTTGAATGTCGGTTTCCGAGATGATTTCCTCTTGGTCTTCTATTGCATCACTCGTATCTATAAGTCACAGAACATGTGAAAGAGCTTTTATTTATTTATTTATTGTGCTGTGTAAATAGAAGGTAAATATACTACAACTCACCTGAAATATCTCTGTCGTAATCACTGTTAGACACGTTTCCCTCAAATTCTGAATATGATACAAACAATGTTATATTCACGTATGAAAGACTTTTACAGCATGAAACATTCATAATTTTATGTTATGACTTACGTGTGGAACTCAGATTCAAAAGGTCATGAGTGGTTGTTTCGGGAATCTCATCATCAGAAATAATCACCAAGCTGTCTATTAAACAGTAAAACATACTTTTAATAACTTAACATTCTCATTTTAGATCACTACATAGATCTAAGAGACAAATTTTAATTACCTATACACTAGAATCAGATGAGCTTAACTCGGTCTTGCACTGTAATATAAATGTAATGAATATTTACATTTTAGATAAAGTATCGTACCAGATTACATAATGACCAGATAAGTATGATGATTTTTGTACTCAGAATGATTAGTTCTAAGTTTATATCAATATCATTGCCTACTGGATAATTACATAAACATTGTATTTCAATTTATATTTAACTATTAATTGATTAAAATACAAATTTTTCCCTGCCGAGAAATCCATGGTGTCTGGAAGTAGTGAAGGATAGACTCTGGAAATTCTGTTGAACTTTGCCGATGTTCAAACTTTCGAAGTAGTGAAGAACTGACTCTGGAAATTCGGTCGAACCTTTTCCGATGTTAAAACTTTCGAAGTGCTCGACTTTATAAACAGGTTCGTATGCATTCGAGTGTGTGTGTGTGTGGGGTGTGTTTGTGCTCGGGAATGCATCAGAACGGGGGTTTTACGTTGTTGACCTTTTGACCTAGGCCTGACTCAGAGTACTTCATATTCTACGTGAAAGGAAAAGATCGTGTGTTCCCGGGACCGAGAACTTGAAAAGCAAAACGTTCCTTTTTCTGCATCGAAAAAAAACCCCGGCTGTACATCCGTTTGACATTACCCAATATTGAATCTTTTCATGTTCTAACATTTTTTCTATTCTTTCCAAAAAAGGGTGAGCTTTTTTCGGCGCGTTAGGACAAACATCAGCCATGTTGTAAGATCGCACACGTTGTTCTAAGTACAGAGCATTATAAAACCTAGAGGGATGCTCGACTTTTATAAGCAGGTTCGTATGCATGCGTTTGTCTGTACATGCACGTGTGTGTTTGTGTGTGTGTGTGTGTGTGTGTGTGTGTGTGTGATATTTTTGTTTGGATGTGGGATACACATGGCCGTACCATGTATGGTAACGTTTCTGTCATGAATGGATGTGAACCAGATTTAACATAACTATATATATTTTTATGACCTACCTCAGAGAGTTTCATATTCTATGTGAAAAGAAAGAACATGTGTGTGCAACGTGTGTGGGTGGAAAACACATGGCCGCACCATGTATGGTAACGAATGGATGTGAACCAGATTTAACATAACTATATATATTTTTATGACCTACCACAGAGTGTTAGAAGGACCATGTGTACAACGTGTGTGGGGTGTAAAACACATGGCCGTACCAGTTATGAGAACATATGTGTCTGGAATGCATGGGAACCAGATTTAACATAACTATACATATTTTTATGACCTACCACAGAGTGTTAGAAGGACCATGTGTGCAACGTGTGTGGGGCGGAAAACACATGGCCGTACCAGGTATGGTCACGAATGGATGTGAACCAGATTTAACATAACTATTAATATTTTTATGATCATGACCTTTGATCTAGATATAGAGAGTTAGAATGTGTATCTTTTTGAGCTTTGACCTATACCTGTCAAAACTACGGTTACAATATATACCAATTATTTCTCTCTCACACAATCTGGGAATATTTTTATATATTACAGGTCTAAAAGTTCTAAGTGATTTACACAATGGGCAGTCTGGCAGATGTCTAAAATATTTACAATGCCAAGTTCTTGACGGCTCCACCATTTTTAAATCACTCACAGCAGATATTGATAAAGTAATTATTATAATACAAACAGTCCCACTGGACTCACACCCCACAGTCTGTACAAGATTCAGACATTCAATGAAAAAGCAGAAATATCTCACAAAGTCCTGTTTTACTCATCTCAATCTGAAGATCACACACACACAGTGTTTATTATTTTTTGTCTTTTTTTTCTTTCTTTCTTTCTGTTTTCACACCGAAGCAGGTCTGCCTGCGCAGATAAGAACACACACACACACACACACACACACACACACACACACACACGCACTGAGGCCTTTACTCACACTTGTCTCCAAAACTAATTTTCAGAGCTCATCAAACACACATGTCTCCTTATGTATGGAGTTCATATACACACTTTATTCTAGTAATAGCAGAGTGATATCTTCCTAATGTAAGGCTCCCGGAATGTTGTCCTTCACCCAGGTGGACCTGGTCCTGGAAGGTCTGTCAGGTGCCCCATTTGAGCTCTTAGATTGGATCTACTGTCTCAAGCCGGAGGGCTGATTTATCACCCTTGGCCAGAACTGTGGAAACTGTGGGTCTGGCCCCTGACGGGCCCCAGCTCATAGATTCTATTCTCATGACTGTAGAGACCATGTTAAATGCTAGAGCACCATCCACAAGGAAATTGTATGCACTCAAGTGGCACCTTATTGTCTCGTAGGCTAGACTGATAAAAAAAATGCTTTGTTTTGACAACAGAAACCCTTATAGAATTTGGTAATGGTTTTAATGGGAATTGCATCGGTTTTAATGGAATCTGTAATGGTCCCTTAGGACCTCTAATGGTATGTTATGTCTAGGGGTACCATTAAGGACCAATAGAACACCTTTGAAATTTGGTAAAGGTTTTTAAGGTTTGTAATGGTATTTGTAGTGGAATCCATTAGAATTTCTGTGATGGTTTTCAGCAGAGATGTGTCACTATTTCCGCTGATTAAAACACCTACAGCTGAGGAACTTCGGTGCTCGTCATTAGGCTAGACCAATAAAAATGCTTTGTTTTAACTAATATGGGAAGATTAAAAAAAGAGGGCTATATGTGGGAAAAGAAATGACAGGCGAGGTTACACGGGTTAGTAGCTATCTAGCTAGTGGCTTCAAGCAGTCGTCTATTTGCACGTACAGAATGACAAATAATTAACTGCACTGGAAGCTTTCGTAAAAATTAAAAATAACACTCCAGACTGTATACGGTACCATAACGAAGATCAACTGTATGTTGATACGTGAAATTCTGGAGGGAACGTCGGACGGCGTGGCGCGGTGACATAATGACGTGCCGTTAATCCATTTATGTTCTATAACATGTAAAACGGGTACACGAGAGGAGTATTCTAAAAGCGACTCATGTAAACACCTTAATCACATTATTATCTTACTCAGAGTAATATAATTAATAGTCAATAATTAGATTACTGCTGTCCATGTAAACGTAGTGCATGTGTACTGAAGTGCTAACAGTGAAATCTGACTACCAAAACCCCACTATGCAATGAGCCTTCATTAAAAGCACTCACAAAATAAAAACACTACTCACCATCTACACGTGAACTCCCATCCTCACAGAATGGTGAGTTTATTCGAGCATCACATTCTCTTCTCTCCTCTCTTTTCCCCTCCAGGTTAAAGATGGTGGCTATGAGAGCGAAATTTTCCTTCCCAATGTGGAACTGAATTTCCTGGAGATTCCCAACATCCATGTGCTGCGGGAATCTCTGCACAAGCTGAAGGAGGTGGTCTACCCCACCATAGAAGAACTTCACTGGTACTCTGACACAGATGCCACGCACTGGCTGGAGTATGTCAGGGTAAACACACACACACACAAAATATATATATATATATATATATATATATATATATATATATATATATATATATATATATATATATATATATATATATATATACACACACACACACACATACACGAACCTCATAAGAAATTAGCCTTATAGAATCTGTTTTGCTTCTGTATGGGGTAATACAGTGTAAAATACAGATCATTCACCAAAATTTAATATAAAAATCAGTTACAAAACACATAAAAGTCACAACATGCACTCACCGTGCACTTAAATAGGAACACCTGCTCATTTATACAGTTATCAGCTAATCATGTGGCAGCAGCACAATGCATAAAATCATGCAAATACAGGTCAAGAGTTTCAGTTAAAGTTCACATCAAACATCAGAATGGGGAAGAAATGTGATCTCAGTGACTTTAATCATAGCATAGTTGTTGGAGCCAGATGGGCTGGTTCAAGTATTTCAGAAACTGCTGGGAATTTCATACAGTAGTCTCTAGAATTTTACACAGAATGGTGTCAGAAAAAACCCATAAAAACACTGAGTGAGAGACAGTTCTGTGGGTGGAAACATCTTGTTGATAAGAGAGATCAGAGGAAAGTGACCAGATAGGTCAGAGCTGCCAGGAAGGATATACTGTAGTAACTCATATCATCACTCTTTATAACCGTGGTTAGCAGAAAAGCATCTCAGCATGCACAACACATCAAACCAAACCACAGAGATCACATTTCCCCCCATTCTGATGTTTGATGTGAGCACTGTATGCATTGTGCTGCTGCCATGTGATTGGCTGATTGGATAACTGCATAACTAAGCATTGATATACTTATTACTCAGTCATTGTTTGAACAGGTATGCATGTAGAGAGCAGCAATGTCTAGCCTTATTTAAACAGCATGTCCTCTCCTAATCGAAGACATTTCACAAAACAGGAAACAGAAGAACATAAGAACACAGAGCATCTGTTTTGTTTTGTAGTTAGATATTATGCCCTGAACATACATTGTGAATAATTATTACATTTTAATTGTTAAGTACTTATTTAATTCATTAATATCTACATGTTGTTCTAGACAACTATTTGTGATACCTTGTTTGTGAACCCTTGTGTGTTGTGTTTTACTCACAGTGAAGTGATGGTTGTTTGACCTGTGTGTGTGTGTGTGTGTGTGTGTGTAGCTGTTATTAGCAGGTGCAGTGCGTATAGCAGTTAATGGTATAGCAGATAAGGTTGAATGTAGTAAGAGCTCGATGGTGGTGCACTGCAGTGACGGCTGGGACCGTACGGCTCAGCTCACCTCTCTGGCCAAGCTGATGCTGGACTCGCACTACCGCACACTCAGGGACTTCCAGGTACTGATCGAGAAGGAGTGGATCAGCTTCGGACACAAGCTGGTCTCGGTGAGTATGAGCAGTGAGGGTGTGGTTGTGTGTGGGCGTGTGAACGCATGTATATTTAACCCCATCTTTCTCTCTCTGTTTCTCAGCGTGTCTGCCTTGGAGATGAGAATCACGCCAACTCGGAACGATCCCCTCTCTTTGTGCAGTTCATCGACTGTGTGTGGCAGATGATGAGACAGGTCAGCTACTGATGCTTTACACCACAACACTGTTGAATTCTCCAATCTGATTGGTCAGAAGGCGTTGGAGACATTTCTGGAACAGCAAGATTCTGATTCCAGCTGCAAGGGAAATTACAGCTTTATAGTGATGTGCTCGTTCTCGTTTCTATAGCAACAGCTCATTCACAGGGTCTAGTATGGCGTATGCAATACATAGTCTAAGCGTAATCGTAAACATATTATAAACATGTCACTTAAAGAAAAAGACGTATGATCATTGTGATCTAGTTAAGATTTATAAGTTATCTATTTATGCAAGTTTTATGGAAGTATTCTCCAGTGTCACGGCAGAGAGGACATTGCACTTTCCAGTTTCTCAGTAACATTGCAAGTCTTATTAATTTCAAGAGTTAGGGGGAAAAAAAGAGAGGTTTGTGAGGAAACTATTGTTTTATTTTAAAGTAAGAGATCATAATGAGAACAAACTCTCTTTTCCAGGACATTCCACGGGGCTCCAGATGGTGACTAAAATGGTCGCTATGCGACCAACTTTTTAATTTTGCGACCATGTTTTTTCTGCCAGTCGCCAGTGGCCACCGTTACCCTCAAACAAAATTAAAAAACGAATTAAATAGAAATGACCATACATCATCTTGTGTTAGGCTACTGAACTCACATCCCCTCTTGCGCATGCGTGTACCTGCCCCAGCGCCTGCACTCCTGTATGGTTTCCATAGATGAACAGAAACAGGTTTAATGTCACGTTTATCAGGTTAAAAAGTTGGAAGTGAACTTTATTAAAGGTGTTTAATTTAGTTTGATGTGGTTTAGTTCGTTGGAATTTGACTGTATCTGTTATATGTAGGCTAGCTAACTGCATAGTTAACTAACTTTAGCCAGCTGAGAAGAAAAATATCAGAGTTTTCCTCATTCCCTGCCTGTCCAAACCCTGCCTCCTCTACATCAGATGCCAACGATGTTGAGACCAACTCGACCAGTGAAAGTTCTCAAGTGACATTTGAGTCATGCCAGCCCGTTTCAATCGGTGTGCAATCTTTTACAGATGATGACAGCCAAGCGCAGCGAGTTGAGTCTTCTCTCGTCTCTGCAGCTCTCATCCCGACAAGACAGTTTAAATCAGCTTGGCTACAAGAGTTCGCCTGGTTACGTTATGACAAAGGGAAAATGTACTGCACCTTTTGTGCTAAAGCAGGACAAGATATTGCTGGTAAAACAGAGTTCATTACCAGTTCGAGTCATTTTAAAAAAGAAACCGTGAAGAAGCATGGAGACAATAAAAAACATAAGAACGCCAGGGATTGTGTCGTTGCTAGGTCTGCCCCTCGTGCCACCCCAATCGTGAAAGCAGTGCAACGTGCTAGTGATAACGTAACTGAAAAAGAGATGAGGGAATTGAAAATAAAATTCAATGCAGCCTACATGACTCTGAGCCTGAATAAGCAGGAAACAACTAATTGTACATAGTAGAATAAGAAAGTGAAAAAAATAATCAAATGATTGGACATTTAAGTATTTACGGTAATATGATTCAATATGATGTACTGAACATTACACATATTGTGTATGTAAAGAATACATGGTGTAAACTATGGGAGGCAGAGTAAACAAAGGCAGACAGTACAGAGGGGAAAGAAAAGGCAGTGTGAGGTAGCCATTTAACAATATCATCATATGTCATATGACAACACTATATTTTGGCTCCTGAAAATTTGATTTGGCGCCAAAATATTTTGGGTTTAGGAGCCAACGGCTCCTAGATTATTTTTTTTTGCCTGGAGCCCTGTTACAAATTGTTCTTTGGCTATGCCCCATGTTTGTGCAATGCCTCAGACCGGTTTTTCCTCTTTTCGCAGCTTCAAAATGGCTTGCTTTTCTCCCATAGACAGCTCTCTGGTCCTCATGTCAGTTTATTCTTTTTAACAACAAATGCTGTCTCCACAGGTGAAACCCAGGGCTCAAACCAAGAGAAGACATTCAGAGCTATTCATTCTTTAAAGTCCATTTAACAAGGTACACCGGGGCAGCGAGAAAAACCCATCAGTCACTCGTTCCAGTATTTTTGAACAGTTAATGAATAGGGTGGCTTCAAAAAAAGCTGCCATGTTTTAATCGGTTTAACACATCTAGATGTAAATATGAGGAAATGAAAGCTGAAATTCTGATCTATGGTCTCATATTCGTCTTTTATCTCAAACCCAAATGTCACTGTATAGCAAAAGCAGTAGAATTGGCCTTGATGTTCCAATACTTTTATAAGAAATAAATATAATTTCCGTACTGAACAAAAGACTGATTATCTGTTCAGGCACTATTGTGCAGATCCACATTTAAGCATCTTACTATACACTGTTAAACCCAGTGTTTGTGTTCTTTTTTCAGTTTCCTTCTGCTTCTGAGTTCAAAGAGCTTTTTCTCATCCCCATCCTGGATCGCCCCTACAGCTGCCTGTTTGGTACATTCCTCTACAGCAGTGAGCAGGAGAGAATGGAAAAGGTACGCTCCACATTTCTCCACTAATGGGCGGAGGCTTTCCAGCCTGTCTGATTTTTCTGAATGGAAATGAATTTGTCTAAGTGTCTTATGACCTCTCTCTCTCTCTCCTCTTTTGTTTTTAGGAAGTACAGGGTAAAATGGTCACTGCGGTCCTACATTAAGTCAGCCGGAGGACTTCACTAACCCGTTCTATGTGGACTGTAAAAACCAGGTGCTGTATCCACTGGCCAGTCTCACACATCTGGAGCTCTGGGTGGGTTATTATGTGCGCTGGAACCCACGCATGAGACCTCAGGTGCTTATACTGCAAACCACACTCTATGAAATTATGGGGAAATGCTCAAAAATAGTGCTTCCAATATATACCAAAATACCCAGTTACTTGTATAACTGAACAGTGTCACTTCAGACACATGATGAATGTCCCTTTTTATTTCTAGATGTTTCTGGGTTTTAACACCAAGTTTGCTTTAAAAACACAAAACCATTTCTATCAGCACAAAGCTAAAAAAACACAAAAGCTGGAGTAATGGGTCGGTAAGCATAAAAAGTGCCGTACACAGTGGAACTGGACACACGAGGATCTCTGACACTGTTGACTCTTCAGTGGTTCCATTTTCAGTTCTAGTTTGTAGGTACAGGTTTCAGTCTTCAACAACATTGTAGTTTTCTTTTTAAAATGCACTCCTTGGTTGTGCTCACTGCATTACAAACTCAAATCCAACATTGTGAGATTATTTTTTTTTAAATGTGTTGAAATGGAGTTTTCTTGTGATTCCTCTATATTCCTGTATATTTCATGATTGGCTGGTTAGAAAACTACATGAACGTACAGGTGTTCCTAATAAAGTGGACGGTGAGTGAACATGACGTGGCTGAAACGATTTCCAAAACACTTCAGGAGCAGCTAGCGATAAAGATTAAGGTTACACCGGCTTGATGACTGATCTTTTAATAATGATACATAAATAAATAGAAAGCGAATGTAATGATTTAGAAAATCGGTGTCCCAGAACGAAACTGATGTTTGTGTGCTTTGTTGATTATGTAGATGCCGCTCCATCAGAATCTGAGAGAGTTATTGTTTTTGCGTGAAGAACGTGGAGGAGCTCCAGAGAGACACCACGTCATCCTGCTCCATCTCCTCATCCTCAGAGCATACTTCTCCCTCCTCACGTAGTGGTACACCACTTCACACTGCTGTCTAAATACACACGCGCACACACACACACACACACACACACACACACACACACACACACACACACACACACACACACTTAAGAGCACACACTGTCTTTACTCAATGAATACACTCTCAGGCACAAGTATGGATTGGATGAGTATGAAGCGGGCACACACACACACACACACACACACACACACACACACACACATTCCTGTTTGCAATTTTTTTTAACTATAGAGAAGTAACCTAGTGTCACATTTTATAAATCCTTAATAATTAAAAATGGATCTTGGAATGATAGTCAGCATGTCTGCAGCATGAACTCATAGTATTTACGATCTAGTATTTGACCTGTAAATATGTAAAAAAGAGAAGTATTCATATATTTGTCCTTACACGTCATGTTCATCTTTCCCTGTGGCCTCATCTGCTCCTCTGTGCCAACTCCCTTTCATCTTTTAACATTTCAATACAGTTTTTAGCTACTTGAAGGTTTTTGTTTGTTTTTTCCTCCCAAAGTGAATCATCCATCTATTTTTGTATTTTATTAGTTACTTTCCATTTTATGTCCGCTCTGTCATCACACTGAAGCGTGATAGTTATGTCAGTATTATTCATTTCTCACAGACCTGCCTTTCACCTTGCTAATATATGGAAGCACTGAATAAACAGTCAATTTGTCATGTTTCTGTATGAAGGTGTTAAAATGTTGAGTTGTACGGCCTTTCCTGCCTCGTGGACTTTTCACCGGTATCGTTTGAATAAATCAAGCTGGTAATGAAAAGTGTCGTTACTGATAGGGAAGCAAAACAGAGACAAAGATCTGAATGTGAAAATCCATTGAATTTGGAAATGAAATTTTGACAGCATTGAATTAATAGAATCCGTGTATCATAGCATTCGTTCTTTTATTCAATATTCAATTGTCCACTTATCCGAAAGTGGAAAAATGGCTTGTTATTTTATTATTCATTTACAGATCCAAAACGAAACAGAGAAAAAAAACAAGTCGTTTTCCGTTCTTTCAATCTCACGCTCAAGTTAAAAATAAGCGATTAGAAAACGGGTCAAATGTCCAGGTTTCATTTGAACATTTTATTCATTTTTTTCGATTGACTATGACCCGGAAGTTACTGGTTTCTTCACGTGTTGTGCTGGATAAAGGTGTTTTTATTTTGGTTTATTTGTTTAGTTTTTTGCTGAAGAGCATGGGGAGATTCGTACTGTTTAAGGGAGCCAAATGTGTAACCCTCAAAGAAGACTGCAAAAATATCAACTGCAGTTAAACCAGTCAATAATCCTTTATAATCCTATAAACGTTTTCTGTATTTACGCTTTTACATTTTAGAAAATGGGCAAAATCAAGTTTAAAGAGAGGCTGTAATAAAAATACAGTTTTTGGAGTATCAGGGTCGGCGCAGTGGCTTTGTAGTTAGCTTCTTTGCTTCACACCCCCAGGTTGTACTCTGGTTTCCTCCCCTAGTCCAAAGACATGCGTTGTAAATTGTCCGTAGTGTGTGAACAGGTGTATGATGGGCTTACACCTCGTCCACGGTGCCCCCGCCTTGTGCCCCGAGTCCCCTGAGATAGACTCCAGGGTGACCCTGTGTAAGATCGATGGAATATCTGATTTAATGAACACTGAAAAACTTTTAATTTCTTTTTTTGAAAGCATGTAACATCAGCACGACATACGGGGTTCACCGAAACGGGACTATTGAAGACTCGAATAACCGTCTCTTTTCCCAGTCTGTGTAGCCTCACATTGCTGTTATTGGGTGACACGGGTGGAATCCAATGAGGTTTTCTACTGTTCTCAAGGTTTGGCATGCTGTGCATCCTGAGATGCTTTTCTGCTCACCATGTATGTAAAGAGAGGTGATTTGACATTACCATGGCCGTCCTATTAACTGGACCCAGTCTGGCCATTCTCCTTTCATCAACAAGGTGTTTCCACCCCAAGAACTGCAACTTACTGGATGTTTTTCACACAAGTATGTGTGTGTGTGTGGAAATCCTAGAAGAGCCGCAGTTTCTGGAATACTCAAACCAGACCATTTAGAATCTACAACCATGCCACGGATAAAATCACTGGATTACATTCTGGTGTTTGATGTGAATATTGACTGAAGCTCTTCATCTGATCCTGCTTGATGTTGTACATTGTGGTGTTGCTATATGATTGGCTGATTGGATAATTGTATGAATGAGCACATGTACAAGTGATCAGTGAGCACATCCATCTACCATAGAGGTATTTTGGGGCAATACTTGACAATGTACCTGACTTTGTTAGATTTGTGGCCAAGTTGAAGAAGCTTTTGACATCCCAATGGAAAATAATAAATAAAACAATCCAGGACAAATTCACTTTCAGTCTTTTTTTTATTGTTTTTTTTCCCCCCTTCATGTTAATCTCTTTCTACAGAACCCGTCCAAGCTTCATACGTCAATGCAGTAAGTAAGATAAACTGTCTACAGCTGAAGAATCTAAGCATGCATCTGTTTTCACCCTTATAGAAAAAGTTTTGCAGTTCCTATCCAAAAGACACCAAGAGCCCAGATGTCCTTAGAAACTAAATGTAACCTCCAACTCGTGGCCTTTTCAGTAACTCGATTCCCAGACGTCGCCACACTGATCACAGTGCACCCTTCAAATCCACCGTGCAGCGGAAATGGACCAGTCGATTTAAACACACGAAGGAACGAGATCACGTCGTCATTGCCTCGTCTCTGGTGTTCTACATTTTTGACGAAAGTAACACCAGACATGCTGCGTTAAAGTGGTCAAGAAAATGACACCAGAGTAAAAAAAATCCCATTGGGTTAGATTATAAACATCGACTGAAACTCTCGAAAGGACGTGACAATGGACAGAGTGCTCTACATAGAGTTTAAATCTATTACTTCATCCCCCGTGAAATCCTCTTATACAGAGACTAAGCGTCCATGTAGTAGGATTCAGTCATTATCTACATCATTTAATTCGCTTGAGTGACACCTGTTTGTAATAGTTTCACATAAAATCACAAATATTATTGCTTAAAAATGCAACTCTCACAAATTTTTTTAAATAAAAGATGTATTTTTTAAATGTATAAAATAAAACTTGTCCTATGTGGTGGTGTAGTGGCTAGCACAGGGACGGATTTAGTGATTTGGGGGATCCTAGACAAAATATAGGGATGGGGCCCTCATTTCAGTGTTTTAACATCAATATTTAAAATTTCAGCTTGTTATTTAGCATTAACAGCAATAATCAGGCGTGTACGGGGCCTAAAAGTGGCCCTGGACTTTCTGGCCCAGAGCAGACCACCACACCCAGTCCACAACACACCATTCATGAAGTAAGTATTCTGATGGCATATTAGAAAAAACATAATTAATTAGCAAAAAGTAAAAATAAAACGTTCTTAACTATACGTTTATGAAGCATTTTGGGGGCCCTTGCTAGCTCAGGGCCCAAGGCAATTGAATTTTTTGAATGCCTTTTTACTGTCACTATACACATGTACAATTAAATTAAGAGCCACTCCTTTTTATTCCGTGCAAACGTACATTCAATAAACAAGAAGAATAAACAGATAAATAAACATAAATAAACAAGATAAATGAACAAGATATTGCGGCGGATGGGGGAGGTACTATGAAATGCACAGTTTTGAAACACTATATACATATGCTGTGAACTCAGTACATGTATTTGTTTATAATGGTAATAGCTTTCGGGAAGAAACTATTCTTAAATCTACTAGTCCTTGTTTTGATGCACCTGTAACGTCTCCCTGAGGGCAACAGATTGAACAGATCAAAGCCAGGGTGAGAACTGTCCTTAATGATAGTTTTTCCTCTGCTGAGGCAACAGGAAGTGTAAATATCCATCAGGGAGGGGAGAGGGCAGCCAATTGCTGCCCCTAGGTTATCATGTTTGCCTTGCACCTCCAGGGTTGGAGGTTCGATTCCTGCCTCTGCCCTGCATCGTAGTTCTCATCGTGCTTCAGGGGGTTTCATCCGGTACTCTGGTTTCCTCCCGCAGTCCAAGGACATGCGTTGTAGGCCGATTGGCATCTCTAAAAAATGTGTGCAATTGTGCCCTGCAATGGGTTGGCACCCTGTCCTGGGTGTCCCCCCACCTTGTGCCCTGAGTCCCCTGTGAGTCTTGACTCTGTGTAGGAAAAATGGATGGATGAATGTGTCCTACTCTTAAAAAAAAAAAAAATTAAAAAAAAAAACCCAGTGCAGCCTGGCTAGGGTTTTAATGTCATTTAAAAATCCACTTAAAAATGATATTATATAGAACACAGATACATTCATGGCTCATTTGTTCACATTTGATCCGCACTGAATCATTTGTCAAGTACTGAATAGAACCCATATTCTGTTCATTAAAATTTACTCCAAGTACGTGCATACCATGTGTGTGAAGAGAAAATCAGTACCATCATGCCCTTCTTTAGAGATTTTATATTGATTAGTTTCACTTGTCCATTTGCTCTTACTATGTTAATATTTACGAGGGGCATCTACACTCAAATTGTGTTTTTGCTTTGTGCAGGATAATAAAATACATCAAAAAGGCACTCGGGATAAACATTGTGTACATGGACTTTTTAATAATGCTCTAAAATGATTAGCAAAAGGAGACTTCATAATCTTGCTTACAAATCAGAATATATAACTTCAAATAATAATAAACACAGGAAGACATTTCTGTAACCCATCATTCACAACAGCCTTTAAATCTGTTTGCTGGTCCATCTATAATGGAAAAAATATTATACATGCATACAAAAATAAATTTCCAGCCCAGCTACACATTTGAGGTTTCATGCTAACTGGAATTCTACCTGCTTTTTATAGTTAAAGGTGTGGGTCACATTTCTTCTGTCATATTCTGTAGAGAGCATAAAAAAGCAAACCCTTCTTCTTTTTCCCCCTGGTTTCACAGACAAGGCCTAAGCCTAGTCCCAGACTAAAATGTATGTTTGAGCTGTTTTAACTGAAAGCTACTTGCACGGACGGATCTTAAAACACGTCAGTGCCATTGTTTTATCTCAGGATGTGCACCAGAAATATATTTTTCTAAGACACGTTTATAAAAGCTACTGAAATGTCCTAATTGATCGAAGGCCTAATCCTGGCTTAATGTAAACCCTGTCTGTGAAACCGGGCCTTTATCTTCTAGTGAAGGAGAAGAACATTCATTGAGCCTGTAATAAACTTTTAAACAATCTTTAAATAGTAAAAAATTAAGGACACTAATGTAGTAACCGCTGAAAGCATCACGGTGAATATAGTCACAAATAAGGTCAAATATTTCACAAGACCTTGAGCAGGGATAGTTGTGACTTTCACAATATAACATCCTCTACACAACACCAGCAACGATGAACTAAACCTGTTCTGAGACCAGGAGCTATGCTGAAAGAAGTGAGAGCAGCACCTTGCACAGGAAGAACCTCTCCTCCCACTCGTCAACCCCATCATACTTACACTTCTTGCAGCATAACTGGACTCACCTCTGTGTAGCACAAGTCAAACCACTGAACAGAAAAAGGTTGGTGGGTGGACTACAAGACACAGTCACACTTTATTTATAATAATAGAGTGTTTATTCAGAGTCGTACCATCACCTCTTGGGAGAGGGTGAAGATGGCTACCTGTGTTGGAGTGTGATGGAGAACAAGATCACTGCAGCACAAGCACCATGGCCAGAAACCCTTTTGACCTAAAAAAGAAAAACATGTTTGGTAAATCATGAGGCTGTCTAACAGAAATTAAATCAATGGCAGCTGATGAAGGACAACATACCCCAGCCCACTTAGCTTCCACATGACAGCCAGGAAGTCTTTCTTGGTGGCCTCCAACACAGCCAAGCACTGCATGTGGAAAACAGCACCTCAGTAAGAATCTGAAAATAAAAGGAGATCGTCACCTGGGACTCAAAGAGGCCGGAAATAGTGCTTATGTAGAAGGTTTAAAAGCAACTCTACATCCAGGTCATAAACACACACTCAGCAGGAATATAGATTTATAATCTGCGGCTTTAAACAACAATGATCGGGGGAAGGTGCACTTCCTAAACATGACCACACGATGGCAGTCAAGATCCGTCCAGAACACCACACAGCGCTGCCTAAAACACAATTTATATTTATTTTATTCATCACCCTTTCTTCTTCTTCTTCTTCTTCTTATTATAGGAAATGATTTCTAAAAACTCTGTCACACCTTCATGCTACCTCTGTACATGATGTCAGTGGTGCACTGCTCCTCTCTCTCCATAGATACTTACAGGGACCCTCGACTTTAAGTCTTTTTATTGCAAAAGCAGCTGCTACAATAATAATTATGTGCAGATTAAAAAAAAAAAAAAGTATTAGGCTAAGCAAATGTTCTGAGTTGTTTTCTAGCAGGACCCAAGTCTGTACTCTAAATTATGTGTCCAGAACACAGGCTCTGAACTCTTATCTAACACATTTGGTGTTTTATCTGCTCTAAAGCACCCACCTCAGCTCGTGCAGGCCGCTTAATTAGCTGATGACTTGAATCAGGTGAGTTTGGTGCAGGTTCTAATTGAACATCCTCAGGAGTGTAAAGAAGCCTCTCTCTAATATCTTTCTTACCGGTTCAACTCCAACTTCATCACCACTCCAAGAAAGCACTGCATGTTAGTAGTGTTCAGGGTCAGTATCTAAACTGACAGTCTATTCACACACACTAGCACTAATACACTTCACATCCAGTATTTCCTTCTCTAATGTAGTGGGTTCATAATAAAACTGCCATATTTAATCATGAGCACCAAAAGTCATGTTTATTCTCATCACTGCTCCTGTGTAGCTTAATATGTTCCGTAGGAGGCCTCGACTATTTCACTCGAGAATAAACACAAATAGGGAAGAAGATTACAGAGATAAATGTAATGTATACATTATTACATTAAAACAACGATTATCAAGGGAGGAGAGAAAGTGAGTTCTACACCTCTGACCTGTACATGACGTCATCAAAGATCTTATGGATCACTGCTCCAATTTAACTGTGTGTGTGTGTGTGTTAGGGATGCACCGATGCCGATACCAGTACTCAGGTGTCGGCCCGCTACTGTGTTCATGCACTCGTGCTTGTAAAACTACCCCGATACAACCGCACCGACACCACTTTATGACAACGTGACATAGCCTAACCTCTCGTCACTTGAGCAGGCAGTCGGAAGAGGAGCAATGTCAGAAAATCGTCACACGCACGTAATGCGACACCGCTAGCTTTAGCCTCAGAGTCACCGACACTGACTTTCTTCAGTTTACTTTCTGTCAGCGTTATCTTTTATTCCCAACATGACCTCAGTCCCCATCAGACGGAGGAGAAATCATCACGTGACTGAGGAAGAAAGTGTGTGTCCTCTAAGTCAGGGATTAAACACCGCCAAGAAGGTGTATAAACTTTATAAAGCGGAGTTTGTGGAGCACGGAAGCATGACAGTGATGCGGTCGCAAGCTGCTCAAAAGGTTTAGTTTAATTTAAGTTTGTCATTATATGCTGTATCTGCGCGCTTGTAGTGTAAATTCTGTCGGAAGTGAAGTGTTAGTAACGAGGACACGTTGCTGGTCACGCGCGGTGTAGACGCGCTGATACAGAGTGTAGCGCGAGTAAGATCTGTAATGTCTAATTCAAACATTATGATCAAAAGTAAAATCATGTCTAAAGACACCGAGGAACAGAAACCACAAGGTGCAGTGAAAGTGAGATTTTATTATTCATTTAGGACTGGAGTTTAATTCTGTGCTTTTTGTGCATCCATATAAAATAATGCTATCTATCTAACTATTTATAAATGTTTATATACATTATATATATATTTATCTTATTTAGTTAGTTTACATTTATATTATATAAGTACTTATGCATTATTTTTTTATGGATTCAAAAAAAGCACCGAATTAAACTACAGTCCTATATATATATATATATATATATATATATATATATATATATATATATATATATATATATATATAATATAATATAATATAATATAATATATATGTATGTATGTATGTATGTATATGTGTGTGTGTGTGTGTGTTGGGTTCTTTTCTGTTTTGGACAAACATCTGTGTAAAGTTTTAGTCTGAATTTATATTTGTAACACTCAGTTTGTGGATTTTATTTTAAATAAACAAAAAAAGGCACTGAAAGTTTGCCCCGCCCCATCAGATTAATCGAAAAAATAATCGACCAATTAATTGATTGTGAAAATAATCGTTAGTTGCAGCTCTAATAATAAGCTGTATCATGAAATAGATTTTTTTTTAATTAAAAAAAAAAACACCTTAATTATTTTCAAAATAGAGTTGTCTTTGAGAAGAAGAATGGAGTGTAATATAGTGTGAATCATAAAAATTCTATTTCATTTCCATTTGTTTACAGAAAGACTTCAGCAATAAAAGCAGCATTTTGCTGTAGTTGTTAAGGGGCCGTTTACACCACAACGTTTTCAAATAAAAACCGAAAACTTCTGATGCGGTTTGGCTGTTCGTTTCCATGACGACGGCGTTTTGGGGCCTGAAAACTTTGGAAAACGGGTTTCAAAGGGCAAGTTTTTGAAAACGATGCCGTTATAATCTCCGGTAAATCATGTAAATTATTATCCAGAAAAACCACAGCTCCTCCGTTTACTTGTATTGGTTTACAGCGCGGTCTTTCCCTCATCAATATGGCGGAGATGTTGACGTGAATGCTTACGTGCGCATGCGCGTAGTATTTCTTTACAAAGTAACCTCGATAGCTACACACCCACTTTGTCCTTTTTGTGTTTATTTCTTGAGAAATAGAAGAGAGAAGCTCGTATGTGCAGTGAATGTCCAATATAAACCCAACTTTACCTCAGTTTATACATTAAAAACGTTACAGAAATAAAGTTATTTTAGCTGCTAAATGACTTAGCAAATAAAATAAAACAACAGTGAGTGTAAAAGTGGCTATCAGCAGGGAGCAAACAATGGATTTCAGGATAAAGTAAGGTTATACTTAAACAGTGCCACTAAAACAGAATAACAAATCTCTCCTCATGAGTTAAATAGTGCACTACATAGGGTGTAGACCATCATTATTTCATCCCTAATGTAGTGCACTTAAACCGGAAATGACATCAATTTGGGATTCGGCCACACAGCTTCCGTTTAACTTACCTCGGGTTTAAAAACAGAACGGAGTTTTAATTCCTCAAACACAGACAAAACAACCAGCTTTTACTTTTAAACTGGATCAAATCTAACTGTAAAACTGTCAGAAATAATTTAATCTGGAGATGATTAGATCGGTGTAATAACTCAACTGCTCAGGAGATACCCGCTGCAGCTTTTTCTTCTTCTGTGATTTCTACTGGTCGGAGACGCAGCTGTTAGGCGCGTTAATTCAATTCAATTCAATTTTATTTGTATAGAGCTTTTTACAATAGACATTGTCTCAAAGCAGCTTTACAGAAATATCAACACGGTATACAGATATTAAAGGTGTGAATTTATCCCAACTGAGCAAGCCACTGAGTGGCGACGGTGGCAAGGAAAAACTCCCTAAGATGTTTTAAGAGGAAGAAACCTTGAGACCGCCACCGCGTGGACTGGAGGATATAGTTCCAGGTTGGAGGAAGTCTATCCTAACAAACTTACACCAATAATTTCCACTCATGGTTTTATTAGATCCTATTTATTATTCCAGTGG
>NW_026521091.1:1053827-1071327 GCF_001660625.3 Ictalurus punctatus
GAGATCATTTCTTCATCAGTTTTAGAGAAAAGGTAATAAATGGTGATACAAGGTTTTGTCCACATGGCCCCGCCCTCAGTGCAGACGTAACGTGTTGGTGTAAAAAGTGAAACTCTTCTGTAACAGTACCAGAGGTTTGTTTAAAGATGATTAGAGTAATTATTAACCAGCATTAATCCAAACAGTGCAGTTCAGTGTTACCTTAAAATAATAAACCATGCAGTGATACATTTATAAACAAAAATACTCACTCAGCTCTTCTGGAGGCTTTGACCACTGGCAGCAGATTCAGAAGACATTCCTCTGATGGGTCATATTCCCTCAAATCAAACTCATCCAGCTCCTGATCTGAGTTCAGTAACACAAACACCAGAGCTGACCACTGAGCAGGAGAGAGTCTGGTTCCACTGAGACGACTGTGACCTCCTCTGTTCAGGTAAGTCTGTACTTCCTGCACTAGAGAATGATCATTCAGTTCATTCAGACAGTGGAACAGATTGATGGATTTCTCTGGAGATGGATTCTCCCTGATCTTCTCCTTGATGTACTCGACTGTTTCCTGTTTGCTGTGAGAGCTGCTTCCTGTCTGTGGCATTAAGCCTCGTAAGAGAGTCTGATTGGACTCCAGTGAGAGACCCAGAAGGAAGCGGAGGAACAGGTCCAGGTGTCCGTTCTCACTCTGTAAGGCCTTGTCCACTGCACTCCTGAGGAGATCAGACATGTCTGACTTTCTGAAGAAATTAAAAAGTCCAGTGCTTTGCTCCACTAACACATTTGTCTTTCTAAAAATAAAGCAGAAAAATGCATATAAAGCAGCCAGAAACTCCTGAACACTCAGATGTACAAAGCTGAACACCTTCCCCAGGTGAAGCCCAAACTCCTCTCTGAAGATTTGGGTACACACTCCTGAGTACACCGACACTTCTCCGACATCAATGCCACACTCTCTCAGGTCTTCCTCATAGAAGATCAGGTTTCCTTTCTCCAGCTGTTGGAAAGCCAGTTCTCCCAGTGCCAGGATACTCTCTCTGGTCTGCTGAGGATCAGGGTCACATTTCTGATGGTACTTTTGGTCCTTGTGTTTGATCTGAAAGAGCAGGAAGTGTGTGAACATTTGAGTCAGAGTCTTGGGGATCTGTCCACTCTCTGCTTCACCCAACATTCTCTCTAGAACAGTGGCTGAGATCCAGCAGAAGACTGGGATGTGGCACATGATGTAGAGGCTTCTTGAAGACTTCATGTGTGAGATGATTTTATTGGACAGGCTCTGATCACTGATTCTCTTCCTGAAGTACTCCTCTTTCTGAGGATCACTGAACCCTCGTACCTCTGTCACCTGGTCTACACACTCAGGAGGGATCTGATTGGCTGCTCCTGGTCGAGAGGTTATCCAGAGGAGAGCAGAGGGAAGCAGATTCCCCTTGATGAGGTTCGTCAGCAGCACATCCACTGAGGCTGACTCTGTCACATCACACAGTCTCTCATTCTTCTGGAAATTTAGAGGAAGTCGACACTCATCCAGACCATCAAAGATCAACACCACTTTGTAGGAGTCACAGTCTATTACTTCTAGTTTTCTTATTTCAGGGAAAAAGTGATGAAGAAGATCCATCAGACTGAGATGTTTCTGCTTCATCAGATTCAGCTCTCTAAAGGGAAGTGGAAACATGAAGGTGACGTCCTGATTTGCTTTTCCTTCAGCCCAGTCCAGAATGAACTTCTGCACAGAGACTGTTTTTCCAATTCCAGCAACTCCTTTAGTCAGCACACTTCTGATGGACTTGTCTTTAAAGAGATCGTTACATTTGATGGGTGTCTCCTGTGCTGCTGGTCTCCTGGACGCTGTCTCAATCTGTCTCACCTCATGTTCATTATTGACGTCTCCACTCCAACCCTCTGTGATGTAGAGCTCTGTGTAGATCTCATTCAGAAGTGCTGAGCTTCCATGCTGTGAGATTCCTTCATTAATTCTTTTAAACTTCTCTCTCAGGCTGGATTTCAGCTCTGTCTGATACACAGAGGCGAGTTCTAATAAACAAAGTAATAACATGTTTTAATGTATAATCACTGAACACAGGATTAAATGTAAAATTCAAATGCTGCTGTTCATTCCTGATTCATGTAGTAAATATTCCTGAAGGAACAGGACCATTGTACAGAGTCACCACAAGCTGGACCACGAACAGAACAGAAACGCAGCAGATGTACATGATACTAAACTCGAACTTCAAACTAAAAGTGTTCCTATCTAAAACTATTTCCTCTCTCTAAAGTGAACCTGATGGAATAAAGCCATGACTCAGAGCTCTTACTGTTGTGCAGTGTGTTAGCGAGATCTGTGTGGTTCATGTTCTTCAGGACGTGCAGTGTGATCTTCAGCGCTCCATCTCTGACACTGTGCAGATCCTCCTCATCCTGCACCTCCCTCTCAGTGCATGCTGGGTAATCTGGACTCAGGAGCTTCCTAAACCTCTTCAGCTCATTCTTTATCAGAGTGATGACTTTGTGTTCCAGCTCCTGGTTAGAAACACACAGGAACACATCTAAATATTATAATGTTACACACTGAGAGATGCTTTTATTTTATGAAAAGAATAAAAGTCTCTTTCTATTCCCACAGTTACAGCTGAAATTCTGCCTGATTACCCATAATGCTGCTGCACATCAATAAATCTGTAAATTGTAATGATCTTAAATAAAAAACCTGCAACCTGCTCACACACAAGTTACACACATTAAAAAGACACACACCTTGAATATGGAGTCCAACTGATTTCTGCTGAGGTTTGATTTCTTCTGTTGTGGTCTGTGAAGAAATAAAACACATGATGTGATATAGACTATATGTATTCATAGCTGCACAACACACACTAATACATACAGAGACAGATATATAACACTATCCTCTTAACACAATACACTGATTTCAGGATTTCTCACTGACACTAACATGTTTATGAATAAAATAGTGATCTAGTCATTAATGTCCCAGGTGTAAATGTTGTTGTGTAGCACCACAGACCCTCCAGCTCAGGGACTGCAGGCTGAACTGAACTCTTAAAGCAGTTTTCCTCACTGCCAGTCCGAGAGCTGCAGCACTGCACAGTTTAGTGTTTTACTGCTTCAACACCTGATAAAGATCATGAAGGGCTTCAGAATGAGACCAGTGAGTTTGATCAGGTGGAACACTGCTGTAAAACACCTCACTGTACTGACCTCACATCAGGAGAACTGGCTCTGTCTCTGAAGTGAAGTGGACGACCCATTGACGCGTCACTCTTCATGGACACACAGCTGGGTTCTGGTGAGTCTGATCTCTTTCCCTCCATCATTCTAGAATTAAACAGAAATATCAGCAATAATTAATACTCTGCTGTCTCAGCACTGTTACACAATGTGTTCATCATTAAACACCAATAATTCCATCTTTTTAATTCAGCTCCAGTCTGCACACTTATTCAAACAGGAGACACGCCTCATACCTCAGGAATTACACTGATGTCAGGAGTCCCAGTCACAGATAACTGACTCAGCTGGGTCTTAAAGCCTGTAGAGTTCACTGACTCAAAGCTACACTGCTCTTCTCCTCCACATTACACAGTCCTTTTTACTCTTCTCTCAGTGAATGATTTCTCTAAACTGTTCTTAGATCAGATCAGTGATATATTCACTGCTATTAAACACCTTAAACCAAAGTCTAGTTCCTCTGTTAACTAGTGAGTGTTTAGAGATACAGATCTGTTCCATGAGACGGTGTGTGTTTATTGCTGGTGAATGGAAAAGTAACTCACCTCTCGTCTCTCTTTAAGTCCTGTTCTCCAGACACACTCATGTTGGAGGTCATGTCTCCTTCTCCAGATTACAGCAGGACACACGTTTACTTCACTCCAACATCGGTGTGTTAAATCAAACCCTGTATCAGCACAGAGTTCACTTACAGGAAATAGTCTCTGTATCAAGTCATAACACAACCTGTGTACATTCAAACTTCAGTACAAACCCACAAAACTCTTCTGCATCTAGTGTACATTCAGTGTGTTTATATATTATAGCTTTAGATGTAGATACTCACTGTGTTTTTACTCCTGAAATGCTGTATTTTCCCCTCCACACAAAATGGAGACTGACTTTCACTTTCACTTCCTAACCGTTTATTCTGCAGAGGGGGAGGGGCAGTGAGGTAGGGTAATACACACACACACACACACACAGATGTGGTTTGTTATCAGACAGCTTTCTGATTCATCGAGCAAAGGCCTGTAAATACTGAAAGTAAAAGCCTGAAAACGCTGCAAATACAGAGAACAGAATTAAAAGTCTGGTAAAATCTACATCACACACATTATCATTTCATTACCTTCATTTATTATCTCGTGACTTCATTCAGCTGTGCACAAACAACTGTCAGAGCTATACAAATCTATACAAATATATAAACTAAAATAAAATAACAGGAACTAGAAACACTCAGCAGATCATTAGATAAAGAAGCAGAACTCATACGCTGAGTAAGTTTACTTAAATATCTGCAGAAATGTATTTTTTCTGGTTTTCCCTTAATGAGAGCGAGTATCCTGATATTAGTGAGGATTGGTGTGTAAGTAGTTTTTGTGTGAATAATGAATGTTACTCAGAATAAAGGAGATGATGGAGAGTAAGTTAAACACATTGGTCAGACGAGTAACTAACCCAGTGTTTCCCAATCGAGGTTCTGTCTGATGAGAGCAGGGGTGCGTGTAAAAATCCTTCAGACATTTTCTAAAATGATCAAATGTGTAGAAAACATTTAATATAGATGAGAAATATCTGATGTCTGAAATAATAACACAGACACAGAAATAATAAGACAGACACACACACACACAATAATAATAATAATAATAATAATAATAATAATAATAAACTAGACCAGTACATTTCCTGAAGAAAATGTGTGCTGCTTGCCATGGCAAAATTCGGATCAGGCGCCAATACTTTCGATAGCCGGAAGCGTAGAGTGCCAATACTTTTGACAGCCAGAAGAGTGGGGTGCCAATACTTTTGACAGTTGCCGGTGTAGGATGCCAATACTTTTGAGAGCTGGACGCGATGGGCGTCAATTCTTTTGAGAGCTGGAGTCACAGGGCGCCAATACTTCTGAGAGCCGGCCGTGTAGTGCAGCTATACTTTTTAGAGCTGGCCGTGTAGGGCGGAAATACTTTGGAGAGCCAGCCATGCGGGGTGTCTATACTTTTGAGAGTCGGCCAGATAGGGCGCCAATACTTCTGAGAGCCGGACAGATTGGTTGCCAATACTTTTGAGAGCCGGGCGTGTATGGAGGCAATTCTTTTAGAGCTGGCGGTGTAGAGCGCCAATTCTTTCGCAACTCAATGCAAGTCTATGGGAAATTTTCCGACTTTGAGCTTCCGTACCGGGAATGCCGACATTCCGATCACTTCCGTAATACATAGCACACATCTCCTCAATAAGCCGATCGATTCGACACCTCACCCGTCGATCTCCGACAAACGGTGCGGGACTAGTTTCGCACCGAAAAAAAAACTGGAAGAAGAAGAAGAATTATAATAAATTTGCCAAATAACAATAATAGTGCTTTTCAAGGACCATTAATAATAATAATAATAATAACAATAATAATAATAATAATAATAATAATAATAATAATAATATTATTATTATTATTATTAATAATACTAAGTTGGCCGAAGAACAATAGTAGTGCTTTTCAAGCACCATTAATTATAATAATAACTAGACCGGTACATTTCCTGAAGAAAATGTGGATGGTGCTTGCCATGGCAAAACAGGAATGGGGCGCCAATACTTTTGAGAGCCGGACAGATAGGGCGCAAGCACTGTTGGAGCTGGCCATGTAGTGCGCCAATACCTTTTAGAGCTGACCATCAAGGGTGCCAGTACTTTTGAGAGTAGACTGTGCGGGGTGCCAATACTTTTGAGAGGCGGCCAGATAGGGTGCCAATACTTCTGAGAGCTGAACAGATCGTGTGCCAATACATTTTAGAGCCAAATGTGTACGGAGGCAATTTTTTTAAAAGCTTTCTGTTTAGAGGGCCAATACTTTCAAAACTCAATGCAAGTCTGTGGGGAATTTTCTGACTTTGAGCTTCCGTAGTGGGAATTCCGGCATTCCGATCGCTTATAAAAGTCATAGCACACCTCTGCTCAATAAGCCGATCAACTTGACACCTCACCCTTTGATCTCCGACAAACGCGAGAGAAGTTACGCGCCAAAAAATAGTGGAAGAAGAATAATAATTATTATAATAACTAGAACAGTACATTTCCTGAAGAAAATGTGAGTGGTGCTTGCACTGGCAAAATTTGGATTGGGCGCCAATACTTTCGAGAGCCGGATGGATAGGTTGCTAGAGGGTTTTAGCTTGATGCTAGCATGTTTTAGCATCATGCTTGCACGTTTTAGCATCATGCTTGCACGTTTTACTGTCATGCTAGTATGTTTTAGCATCATGCTAGCATGTTTTACCGTCATGCTAGCACGTTTTACCGTCATGCTAGCACGTTTTAGCATCATGCTTGCACGTTTTAGCATCATGCTTGCACGTTTTAGCATCATGCTTGCACGTTTTAGCATCATGCTTATATGTTTGAGCATGTTTTAGCATCATGCTAGCATGCTTTAGCATCATGCTGGCATGTTGCTAGCATGTGTTAGCACTATACTGGCTGTTTAGGGTGCTAATACTTTTAAAGCCGGACAAATAGGGTGCCAATATTTTCGAGAGCCAGACAGATAGGGCGCCAGCATTGTTAGAGCCGGCCTTGTAGTGCGCCAATACTTTTTAGAGCTAACTGTCAAGGGTGCCAGTACTTTTGAGAGCTGGCCGGATAGGGTGCCAATACATTTTAGAGCCGAACAGATCGTGTGCCAATACATTTTAGAGCCGAACAGATCGTGTGCCAATACATTTTAGAGCCGAACGTGTACGGAGGCAAAACTTTTAGAGCTTTCTGTTTAGAGGCCAATACTTTCATAACTCAATGCAAGTCTATTGGAAATTTTCAGAATTTGAGCTTCCGTAGCGGGAATTCCGGCATTCCGATCACTTATAAAAGTCATAGCACACATCTCCTCAATAAGCCGGTCGATTCGACACCTCACCTGTCGATCTCCGACAAACGGTGCGGGACTAGTTACGCGCCGAAAAAAACGTGGAAGAATAATAATAATAATAATAATAATAATAATAATAATAATAATAATAAGTATGCAAGAGAACAATAGTAGTGCTTTTCAAGCACCACTAATAAAACACTTACTGTTACGATAGACAGCCACCTCCTCTTTGAAGTATTCCTCAAAATAAAAATAAAACTTTAGCGGTGCTAAAATGAGAAGCCGCAGGTTCGTTTAAATCACACAGCGCAAACACTGGTACACAGCCGAGATCTTAGAGACTTCTGTGTAACTCACTCCACTTTTAAACATAGAGTCTGCCTATTGCTGGGGGTATCGTAAAGCCATTAACACCCCCAGACACCAACTCATTATCATAAACATACTGATAGGATTACACCACGACCCCCGGTCATAAAATAAGTGTCTCCACACAAAGCTCTTGCTCAGGAAAAACACAAAGATCATAAATTAGACTACCTACAAACTGTTGCTCAGGAAAAACACAAAGATCATAAATTAGACTACCTACAAACTGTTGCTCAGGAAAACACAAAGATCATAAATTAGACTACCTACAAACTGTTGCTCAGGGGTTTAGAGAGAGAGAGAGAGAGAGAGAGAGAGAGAGAGAGAGAGAGAGAGAGAGAGGTGTGTCTGAAACATGTATGGGCGGGGTTTAGAGAGAGAGAGAGAGAGAGAGAGAGAGAGAGAGAGAGAGAGAGAGAGAGAGAGGTGTGTCTGAAACATGTATGGGCGGGGTTTAGAGAGAGAGAGAGAGAGAGAGAGAGAGAGAGAGAGAGAGGTGTGTCTGAAACATTTATGTATGGGCGGGGTTTAGAGAGAGAGAGAGAGAGAGAGAGAGAGAGAGAGAGAGAGAGAGAGAGTGAGAGAGGTGTGTCTGAAACATGTATGTATGGGCGGGGTTTAGAGAGAGAGAGAGAGGTGTGTCTGAAACATGTATGTATGGGCGGGGTTTAGAGAGAGAGAGGTGTGTCTGAAACATGTATGTATGGGCGGGGTTTAGAGAGAGAGAGAGAGAGAGAGAGAGAGAGAGAGAGAGAGAGGGGTGTCTGAAACATGTATGTATGGGCGGGGTTTAGAGAGAGAGAGAGAGAGAGAGAGAGAGAGAGAGAGAGGGGTGTCTGAAACATGTATGTATGGGCGGGGTTTAGAGAGAGAGAGAGAGAGAGAGAGAGAGAGAGAGAGAGGGGTGTCTGAAACATGTATGTATGGGCGGGGTTTAGAGAGAGAGAGAGAGAGAGAGAGAGGTGATGGGGTTTTTTGTCTTCTAGTTTAAACATTACGGAGATTCTTTTAGCCGACACTAACATTTTTAGCTCGTAAGGATCTTTGTTTAGAAGTCATGTAATACGTGCGATTCTTTTTAAACAGCTCTTTTAACCATTTTTACATCCTAAAGGTTTGTGTTTAGAATGTATGTAATACACACAATTATTTTAAACAGAATCTTTAAAAAAATAAATAAATAAATAAAAAAAAAACGCTTTACCTCCTACACTTTTTATTCAAAGGCAAACCGGGCTCCTAAAAACATAATCAACATTTGTTTTTCATTTATTTCACAAACAAATATTCTACTCCTATATGTACACATTCAAACATCATGCTTTTCTAACAGTGTGTTTACACAAACGAAATAACGCCACACAGTAACACAAACACATCCCCATATTAACCATTGATACTCTTTTCAGACGTATTTCACCCCCCACAAAAAAAAAACAAACAAACAAAAAAACAGACTCATTAACATGAACACCTTTGTTGGGGGGCCACTCCCCCACACACCCCTCTCCACCACTGCCCAGACCACACAGGAGCTAGACTGACCCACTGATACAATCGATAGGGTTACCCCCCCACCCCGGGCATAAATTAGGCCACTTACAGAAATGTCGGCCTGAGAAGCACAAAGGGCTATAAATCAGCACACTCTACTTTGATTGACAGTTTGACAGAAAGTGTGTGTTACTCTTGTTGGAACAAAGTTACTGGTGTGACTCTAATTCTCTTTATTTTTAATGGTCTAGTAAAAGGGCAGTCTGTGCTCCGGCTCCCTATAGTGGCCTGTGTGAATCACTGCCTCTTGTCAAATTTTTTATAAAATATTATCTATTAATTTATTAATATCTGTGTGTGTGTGTGTGTGTGTGTGTGTGTGTGTGCGTGTGTGTGTGTTGTGTGTGTAGGACTACACAGTGTCTTTGTGTGTGAACAGGAGCTCAGCTATTCTCTCTGAATAAAGAGGAACTTCGCGCTGTCATTCCTGAAGAAGGAGCGAGGGTGTACAGACAAGTTGCCGTACAGAAGGCACTGCTGGAGGTAAACACACACATACGCGCGCGCACACACACACACACACACACGCTAATGATGTGTATAAATGATGTGTTTTTTTCTCAGGATGTCAGAAAGGCAACAGAGCTGGAGGCAGTGATGGAGAAACAGAAGATGAAGGTGGAGTTCACAGAGGAGAGTGGAACTCGTACGCCTCGTACTCTAGCATACTACATCTAGCATAATAATAAAAAAATTAAAAAAACATTTATTTAATGCCTTTACACACACACACACACACACACACACACACACACACACACACACACACACACGTCTGTGTGATATATTACAGACTATTCCTCACACACTTACACAAATCAACTGCCATTTTATGGTAAAGCTGTCTAAATGTAAATGTTCAATCTTTGACTGTACATTCATAAATTACAATAACTTGTGTGGCATTCTCTGTTATTTTAAATATCCATGTGTGTGTGTGTGTGTGTGTGTGTGTGTGTGTGTGTGTGTTTCAACATCATTTTACAAAAACACTATTCAACGTTTCATCAGAGAGTCTGCATCTTTTGATCAAAGTTGCATGGCGCGAGAACATTCAGTACTTTATAGGTTAATAATAGTATTTTAAAATCAGTGTGAGATTTCACTGGGAGCCAATGCAGTGTGGATAAGATCGGGGTGATATGGGCGTATCTTCTGGTTCTAGTTAGGACTCTAGCAGCTGCATTCTGGACTAACTGGAGTTTGTTTATGCTCCTACTGGAACATCCAGACAGTAAGGCATTACAGTAATCTAATCTACAGGTGACGAAGAGGTACACTCCAGTGTACAGTGTGTGTGTGTGTGTGTGAGTGTGTGTGTGTACCTCAGTGTCTCCAGTGTACAGTGTGTGTGTGTGTGTGTGTGTACCTCAGTATCTCCAGTGTACAGTGTGGATTCTCCAGTCCAGCAGAGAGCAGCTTCACTCCTGAATCCTGCAGGTTATTGTTACTCAGGTTCAGTTCTCTCAGTCTGGAGGAGTTTGATCTGAGAACTGAGGACAGAACTCTACAGCTTTCCTCTCCTGGGGGAGAAATGATGATATATCAGAACACTGACCTCAAACACACACACACACACACACACACACACACACACACACACACACAGAGCCATAATACACCTAAAGTTTCCCATGTAACAGAAATGTGAGTGCGTTTCTCTCACACACAGAAGTCAGAGGACAGGACACCACATCAGCATTAGCATCATTATTATTATTATTATTATTATTAATAATAATAACATCATCAGTTACAATGATCCTTAAAGGACTGAAAACATTTTTGTTTGAACAAATGCTTCAGTATAATTGAAACATGAAGCCATTTTTAATAAAAGTATTAAAAAGTCTCCTATTTAAAAATAAACAAAATAAATAAAATAAATCAGAAATCTCCCATTTGAACAAAAGATGAGATAAGATAATACTTTATTAATCCCAACGTGGAGAAATGAGGGAATTAGGAGGAAAAAGGAGCAGGACCTGCTGTGGCTTTGTTTGGAAATATTTTTGTTGGTGAAATAGAACAGAAACAGACAATATTGAGTGTAAAATGTACGTCAGGTAATATTATCTTATTGTTTACATGTTAGCATAGCATGTTAAATTAACTACTGAATAAAAATAACATCAGCTGTATGAGCTTTTAAATAACGTCCTATTATTATTATTATTATTATTATTATTATTATTAACATTTACTGTAGCTGCACAGCCAGACTGCTCCGGTACCTTTAACACTCACTCTCTCTCTCTCTCTCTCTCTCTCTCTCTCTCTCTCTCTCTCTCTCACACACACACACACACACACACACACACACACACACACACACACTTGTAATTAGAACATTCTGGGGTCAGTAGTCCCACCCATGTATTGTGGGGACACCACTTTCCTGAGGTCCTACAGATATGAAAAGAATCAGGCATGTATAATTTAAGCCTGAGAACACATATCATCTCAAATTCTGGATTTAAATCTCAAAATTTCTGTGCTTGGTTTTTTCACACCTAATGTGGACATTAATGGGACATTAAACTCATCATTAATGGGGACCTAATTTGCATACACAGCAAATTAGCTGGTTTTCATGTTGTAGAGGGGACATCACTAGATAGTTAATCTGCATACACACAGATCAGGTCGTTTATATAACAACAATGGGACATGGTTTTAAAAAACAAAGTTGTCAATTTAACTCTATAATTCTTTATACAAAATTACAAACTAAGTATGTCTAATTTAGAGGGCTGTTTGTAAAGCAGATATGATGTGTATTTTCTCTATTTGAAGGTTTAAGCTTCTCATGAAATTAAATTGAACAGTTGTTCTTAATTGTTTATACTAAGGACTCTTAGCCTTATTTGTGAAATATGCAATCAGTGAAAGTTTGGTTATCAAAAAGCTCTCTTACACAAATTTCAATATCTGCACGTAATAGATAACAGACTACATTTCTTTGGAGCTTTCTATTTCCAACAGAGGAACCCTTTGAGAAACCTAGGAACTTGTTAAGGAAGGTGTTACCAGTGCTATTATTAGTTTTGAGGCTATAATTCTAAGAAGCGTTTCATTTTAAAGTATACAATTTTTTTTGTGGAATAGAAAGTAGAGGTGCTAGCTGTACTGAACCTCACTTATTTATCACAGGCATGCATCACAAATTAACACTATCCCCAGTCATTTTGGCAAGTCAAAATGACAAAGACACTCATCCTTTTGATATTTTAGCTACATGAAGGATTTGTTTATTGGTCTGGATCTCTAATCAAGTGAAAAATTGTCAGTCAGATGAAAAAACCCTGTCTATTCAACATTATAAAGACAACTTGAGTCTTGAGCTTCTTTACTGTAAAAGACAGTGCACAACTACTAAGCTCACATGTGCCGTGAATGAACTTGGACTCATTTAAGTTTGACATAACACTTCTGCTTACTACATATAGCCAGCTCAAAGTTAAACATATTGAGAAAAATAAAGATACTAGCCAAACACAGACACACAACCAAATGTCATAAACACAATATTTTTCTTTATTCTATATCCACTTAACTGACTAAGCTAAAAAGTGACAGTAACAACTTAATAATGTATGTTGAGGTAGCTAATTTTGATTCCAGGCAGCCTAAACATGTAAATGGGTAGCACACTGAAGCTTTTATTGCCCAATAGGCTTACTCATGAACTTGTCAGTCACCTGCATAAGGACCCACTGGAAGAAGGCGGCCCAAACCAATTTGATCTAATTCAATATAACGGTGTAGGTAAAGATCCTAATGGATATTTTAAATGCCTGATTTGTTCCTGATTAGTTTATTATGAAGTAAATGCTCAGCGGTTCATTACAAAGTAAAAGGCTAGAGATGTAATGTAACTTATTATTAAAGCATTACTACAGATGTTATGATGTACAGTATCTGTAATATAGATGTAAAGTGTTACTATCAAAGTGTTATTTAATCTTTGTTTATATCTCTTTTGTAAGCTACAGTGCAGTTATAGACGTAGAATTTGACACTTTGCCAGTCTCTATCTTTAAGATATAAAGACTCAGATCTAATGCAGTTTTCACAGGCCAACTTCCCTGGGACACGACATGACATGATGAAGGTCTTCATATGTCTCTCCACTGCATGGACCTCATTTCCTTCCCGAGCCTTCCTCTTATTCAGAGTAGATGTTTTACCTAAATGTAAGAATAAACATTAGTTACATAGCAAACACACACCCTTACACCCGACAGAAATTATTGTCTGGCAACTTACAGACTGGAACTTAGATTTCACGTCTCAAGAATGAAAACTCTGACTGCAGTTTGTGCATATGTACCAAATAGAAGATGCAGTAGGGAACCTACTGAGTCCCAGGGGATGCTTATGTTGGAAATTATGGAGAGGTGTGATTGAAAGGCAGGATTAAAAGTGCCAGCAAACTACACAATTCTGATATTTATGATCCAGAAAAGGTGTAGACTGTGATGGCTGCTGTTTCTCCTGGCCATTGCTCTCAGCAGTGTCCCCCTCCATAATCTGCATATTTAATAGACATTTAGAAAATCTAAAAGAGGAATATGCAACAGAAAGCAAATATGCTGTTCAATACGACAAAAACAATAATTATTTATTAATTAAGTTTATTATTTCAGGGTTAGAAATGGGACACTTTGGAAGACTTTGGGATAATTATGATGCATTCAGAACGAATTCACAGTAATAACACAGTTCAGGTTTAAGTGACCTATGGGGACACTGTTCTAAATTCACATATCTATTCAGCTATCACAAGACTCCCTCACACACCTGAATAAAACATGCTTTGTGGGGACTCCGTATAGTAACTATTAACAGACAAGATTATGTAACAGAAAACAAATATGCTGTTCAATACGACAAAAACAATAATTATTTCACTATAGGAATTAAGTTTGTGATTTCAGGGTTAGATATGGGATACTTTGGAAGACTTTGGGATAATTACGGTGATTTCAGACACACACATGTTTTGTAGTTAATGCTTAAACGTGGCAGTAAAATACCTGAAGCAGATCAGATGAACAATAATGTCTAATTTTATTGTTGATGCACAAGCACAAAATTAGTTGTGCAACAAAAATGAATTGCAACACTGCCGGATAAGACAATGTTTATCTTTTAATAATTTTTAAATTGTGAAAACAGAGAGGGAGTTACCCTGCATACCTTGCTACGCCAAGGCCAGTCTCCTCCTCCGTAATTGCAGGTAATTCATCACCTTCTTTAAAGTCTGTTAAAGCAAACAGACCAAGATGTGGGCTTCCATCCACTTCAGTCTTCTGCATTCTGCCATTTGGGTGCTTGTGGTCATCATTAACCAGCCTACCAAAAGATCCGTCTTCTTTTGCAGCATCAATACTTAATACACAACGAGAGAAAGAGAGAAGTATTCAGTGACCGAATATTCAACATCAAATTCTACAAATATGATAGCTCTGCACAGAATTTTTATTGTTAACGGTCAGATGTAAATGTTTAAGTGGACAAATACTTTATACCTCAATTTTCAAGTACAATGAAAGTACACTTTGAAGAAAAACTATGCAGACATTGTCATTTTTTATGCAGGTTAATTCTATGGATCATTTAATTAGTGGTGCTTGTAAAGCACTACTATTGTTCCCTTGCATACTTAATAATAATAATAATAATAATAATAATAATAATATTATTATTATTATTATTATTATTATTATTATTATAATTATTACTCCTCTCTGGCCGGCGCTCAAAAGTATTGGGACCCCGCACGGCCAGCTCTCAAAAGTACTGGCGCCCTCGACAGTCGGCTCTAAAATGTATTGGCGCACTACACGGCAGGCTCTAACAATGCTGGCGCCATATTTGTCCGGCTCTGGAAGTATTGGCGCCCTATGCTGTCGGCTCTGGAAAGTATTGGCACCCATCCCTGTTTCACCAACACAAGCACCACTCACATTTTCTTCAGGAAATGTACCGGTCTAGTTATTATTATTCTTCTTCCACGTTTTTTCGGCGCGTAACTAGTCCCACACCGTTTGTCGGAGATCGACGGGTGAGGTGTCGAATCGATCGGCTTATTGAGGAGATGTGTGCTATGACTTTTATAAGCGATCGGAATGCTGGAATTCCCGCTACGGAAGCTCAAATTCTGAAAATTTCCCATAGACTTGCATTGAGTTCGAAAGTATTGGCCCTCTAAGGAGAAAGCTCTAAAAGTTTTGCCTCCGTACATGTTCGGCTCTAAACCGTATTGGCACACGATCTGTTCGGCTCTCAGAAGTATTGGCACCCTATCCTGCCGGCGCTCAAAAGTATTGGGACCCCGCACGGCCAGCTCTCAAAAGTACTGGCGCCCTTGACGGCTGGCTCTAAAAAGTATTGGCGCACTATACAGCCGGCTCTAACAATGCTGGCGCCCCATCTGTCTGGCTCGCGAAAGTATTGGCGCCCTTAGCGTCCGGCACTCGAAAGTATTGCTGTCCTACGCTGTCGGCTCTCGAAAGTATTGCCGCCCTTAGCGTCCGGCACTCGAAATTATTGACACCCTACACTTTCACCTCTCGAATATATTGGTGCCCTAGAGTCCGGCATTCGAAAGTATTTGCGCCCTATTTGTCCAGCTTTAAAAGTATTGGCACCCTATATGGCCAGTACAGTGCTAACACATGCTAGCAACATGCCAGCATGATGCTAAAACATGTAAGCGAGATGCTAAAACATGCTAGCACGATGCTAAAACATGCTAGCACGATGCTAAAACATGCTAGCACAACGCTAAAACATGCTAGCACAATGCTAAAACATGCTAGCACAATGCTAAAACATGCTAGCATAATGCTAAAACTTGCTAAAACATGCTAGCATGATGCTAAAACATGCTAAAACATGCTAGCATTATGCTAAAACATGCTAGCATGATGCTAAAACACGCGAGCATCATGCTAAAACACGCGAGCATCATGCTAAAACACGCGAGCATCATGCTAAACCCCTCTAGCACCCTATTCGTCCGACTCTCGAAAGTATTGGCGCCCTACGCTGTCGGCTTTCAAAAGTATTGGCGCCCGATCTGAATTTTGCCACACAAGCACCACTCACATTTTCTTCAGGAAATGTACCAGTCTAATTATTATTATAATAATTATTCTTCTTCTTCCACTTTTTTTTCGGCACGTAACTAGTCCCGCACCGTTTGTCGGAGATCTACGGGTGAGGTGCGAATCGATCGCTTATTGAGCAGAGGTGTGCTATGACTTTTATAAGCGATCAGAATGCCGGAATTCCCGCTACGGAAGCTCAAAATCAGAAAATTTCCCAGAGACTTGTATTGAGTTTCGAACGTATTGGCCCTCTAAGGAGAAAGCTCTAAAAAATTTTCCTCCATACACATTTGGCTCTAAAATGTATTGGCACACGATCTGTTCGGCTCTCAGAAGTATTGGCACCCTGCACGGCCAGCTCTCAAAAGTACTGGCGCCCTTGACGGTCGGATCTAAAAAGTATTGGCGCACTACACGGCCGGCTCTAACAATGCTGGCGCCCTATCTGTCCAGCTCTCGAAAGTATTGCCGCCCTACACCGTCAGCTCTCGAAAGTATTGGGGCCCGTCCCTGTTTCGCCACTGCAAGCACCACTCACATTTTCTTCAGGAAATGTACCAGTCTAGTTATAATTATTATTCTTCTTCTTCCACTTTTTTTTCGGCATGTAACTAGTCTCGCACCGTTTGTCGGAGATCGACGGGTGAGGTGTCGAATCGATCGGCTTATTGAGGAGAGGTGTGCTATGACTTTTGGAAGTGATTGGAATGTCGGCATTCCCAGTACGGAAGCTCAAAGTCAGAAAATTTCCCATAGACTTGCATTGAGTTGTGAAAGTATTGGCCCTCTAAACTGAAAGCTGTAAAAGTATTGCCTCCGTACACGTTCGGCTCTAAAATGTATTGGCACACGATCTGTTCAGCTCTCAGAAGTATTGGCACACGATCTGGCCAGCTCTCAAAAGTATTGGCACCCTGCACGGCCAGCTCTCAAAAGTATTGGCACCCTGCACGGCCAGCTCTCAAAAGTATTGGCACCCTGCACGGCCAGCTCTCAAAAGTATTGGCACCCTGCACGGCCAGCTCTCAAAAGTATTGGCACCCTGCACGGCCAGCTCTCAAAAGTATTGGCACCCTGCACGGCCAGCTCTCAAAAGTACTGGCGCCCTTGACGGTCGGCTCTAAAAAGTATTGGCACCCTACGCGGGCGGCTCTTGAATGTATTGGCGCCCTGTCCCGATTTCACCACGGCAAGCACCGCTCACATTTTCTTCAGGAAATGTACTGGTCTAGTTATAATTATTCTTCTTCCACCTTCGTGCCATTTTACCTCTAAAGAAAATGTTAATATATTGAGATTTTCAGTCCCTAGTGATGTTCTGAGTAAGAAAATAACCATATCCGTGCTTGCTAATAACTGTGCT